>NC_064810.1:20022577-20029012 GCF_023721935.1 Panthera uncia
GGGAGGGAGGGCAGGGTGGGAGGGAGGGCAGGGTGGGTGATGGGTATTGAGGAGGGCACCTTTTGGGATGAGCACTGGGTGTTGTATGGAAACCAATTTGACAGTAAATTTCATATATTAAAAAATAAAAAAAATAAAATAAATAAATTAATAAAAAAAAAAAAAAAGAAACATTAGACTTGTTCATGTTGCTTTCCTGGCTTAACTCTCTTGGCTTAGAAATTCAGCTCAAGGGTAGATACCTTCCCTTAGACATAAAGAGTGGAAATAATGTACTAGACACCTGGGATGTTGCCTTCTAATAACTATGGCATTTTTCTCTAATCGAAAGACCCCAGACAGAGACTTGACAATCTTGCAAAACCTTCCAGAAGAACTTTCTATGGTGCTCTGAAAATTTCCGTACTGCCATCCTTTATAAATCTATGGACCTTGATTGTTCTTACTTACCACTTGACAGATAGGCATTGCAGATTCCTGTTTATATTCCCTTGTTTCATTTGCATTCCAGCATTTTTTCTAAATTATTTATTTCCCAATTCAAACTTTAATGACTTTATTTAAATTTTTCACAGTTATCCCCCCAAATTGACTGATTAGACTTATTCGACTTTGATTATCATTAGTTTGGTCCCCAGGGCCATGACCATCTAATGCCAAGATAGTATGATCCTGATAGGCTGTAAGTTAGAGATGGTGTGCTTTGTTTAAGTTATCCACGCACCGGTATCATCAAGAAATATTGGAGTATTGAACAAAAGAATTAAGGGGTGGTACTATGTAGATCGTATATTTATTTTATTTTCAGGCTTGTTACCTTTTCTCCAAGCTCTAAGGCACTCCCAGTTGCTGAATCAAGTAGGATATAAAATATTTTACTGCATTACACAGGGCCCCAAAATCTCAATGACTATAAAAGAAAATTTATTTTTTGCATGTGTGACTTGTCTATCTAGGTTCAGCAAGGGGTCTCTGCTTATTAGTATTAAGGGACTGTTGTTGATTGTGGCTTAACTTTGAAACATGCTTCCGTATTCTACAGCAAGTGAAAGAAAGGTCTGGCGAGCTCTGCACTGGCTCTTCACCTTCTAACAGAGGTGCCCATCATTTGTACCCATATTTCACCAGCCTAACCATAACATACGGCCAGGACTGAGGCCAATGAGAGAAGAGTGCAATTATTCCCCATAGATGGGAAGTCAATATTTGCATACCAAAACGGAACCAATGTGGGCTACCACAAATCTACCCTTCTGTTAGTAGACCCTGGGTCTGGAGTTCTCTTTTGTCTAGCAAGAGAGCGGACACAGAATTAAATGTGAGAGAGGCTAATGTCTGGGAGGAGACAAAAGCCCTGAATAAGGGTCCTTGCTCTGTTTTTATTGGGATCAGAAGGCTTACAAGCATGATGGACCTGTACAAAGAGACAGTGAAACTGTGCACATTAGCTCATGGGTGTGAGGGAAAGGAGGTTTTGAAGATAGGCAGTGTTAGGGGTTTGGGTCGATACAAAACAAAATCCTGGTGCCCGGCAGATGTTGTTTATGGTAGGCATGAGGCCAGAGTCTGTTCACCTAAACTTGCCCAGGGGACAAGATAGACAGAGCATGCTGCCTCAGGATCAACAAGGCACCTTTCTTTCGCTAATTAGTTCCTCTATGGGCAACTTCGCCCTGCGCCCTGCTTCGGTCTATAGCCCTGTTTACTTACCTATTTTGGTCCTTCCTTCCTGTGAAAGAAGCTTTCCGCTATTGTACTAAATTGGAGGGTGTTTCCACTCTGAATACCTAATCTTGTTTACCTAATCCTGGATGCTTTCATCCTGAGGCTTCTTATTCCTATATGCCTTGTTGACCCACGGGTACAAACTCAGGGAACTCCTAAGCTTATTCTCCACACCCTTCTGGTCCCCAGTGTTCTATCTGGTCTCCCTTATACTTGAAGAGGACATTCCCTCCTACTCCCTCCACTTCCCCCAAGAGAAACCTATGTCAGTTACAGCACTAGATTCAAGAGCTGGGGTCTTATCGTCCTCCGCCACAGGTCCTTATGTTCTAGAAAGCAATAAATAACAATGTCAAGTTATCTGTTCCCTAGTTGTAACCCCTCACCACCTTCCTCCTTCACATACCCAGTATACACTGGAAGAAGCGGGTCATCATAACCACAATAAACACTCCCACTGACTTCACTTATTTGTGGAGTATGACACACCAAAACAAAACAAATGAACAATGAAGCAACAACAACAGAAAGAGAAATAGCCTCATAAATATAGAGAAAAACACTGGTGGTTGCCAGCGTGGATATGGTTGTGGGTAAAGGTGAAATGGGTGAAGGGTATTGAGAGGTACAAACTTCCAGTCATAAAATAAATAAGTCACTGGGATGAAAAGTACAGCAAAGGGAATATAATCAATCACCTTGTAATAAGTTTATGTGGTGACAGATGGTAACTACATTTACCATGATGCGCATAGTATAAGGTACAGAATTGTGGAATCACTACATTACATACCTGAAACTAATATAATATTATATGTCAGCTATAATTCAGCTTTAAAAAATAAAGAAAATGGGATTTACACAGCATTCCTTGGCCCACGACAATTCTAAAATTTTGGTAGGCAGATATTTTGAAGATCTCGTTTTCAACACATCGCCAGAAATATTAATAGTGCCAAACAAACATTACAAGTGTTTTACTAGCGCAAAGATTAATAACACAAATATATGTTCCAACATAAATCAAAGCAACATACATCTGTAAAATTGTATCTAAGTTAATTGATAAATTAAGTTAGAGAATTCCCCTAAGAGATGTTAAATCATCTTTTAAGCCTTTCAGAACCCTCCTTTTCAGAGAAGTTACTTTAGCAAGACTATTTTTAAATATCTTGTTACCTATTAGGTTGATTTTCAACCCTGACCCCTGCTGTTCCTTGCCTAAATGGCTGCTTTTTCTTTCCTGCTCTGTGGATCACTGGAGGCTTCCCTCCCTCTGGGTGGGGACCTCGCTGCATGGGGATTTGGGCCTTTGGTCTTTTGTGGCCAGTCCACACATGTGTTGTTCAGTCTCCTTCTCACTTAACTTGGAGATTTTTATCAGCCAACTCACACCCTTTCGGTGCACCTCTCCGCTGGCCTTTTTTTTTTTTTTTTTTTCTGGAATGTAAAAGCATAGCTTTTAATTGTCCTGGTCCAATTTTGATGTCTTCACCTTCTGATTTTTGTTTTCGGAGCTGTTTGTTCATTGCTTGTTCGTGTTCCTAACGTCTCTGTTCTGTTTTACTGAGAGATAATTCTGACTGATTTCCTGGAGTTGGTATTCTGTGGACAGGAAGAAACTAGGAAGGTTTGTCAGTTTTCATGATGCATCTTTTAACTGGAAAAATCAGCCTAGAGCTCAGAAAATCCAAGACACAGCTTAAAGCAGCCAGGGGGAGACTTAAAAACATTACCATTGAAGCACACAAGCCCTTGAAAAAGGCAGAAGGCTGAGCAGCTCGTCATTTGTGAGCCCTGCTTCTTCCGCCTCTATACACACGTCTTGATTTTCATCCAAATGGATCACGAGCTGTAGGCAATGTTAGTTACCCTCCCACGACATTGTGTTGTAGAGCTAGAAAAGTCACAGATAATTCCTGGAGTTGCGTTTTGGCTGCACTGTAACATATCTTTAGAAGACCGTTCACATCGGAGGCTTTCCTGGACCCACGTCTGGTCGGCCTTGTACATCTAATTTGCTACACCATGCTTGATTTGGGAAGCGGGAAACCCGTGGTGGTTCTTTGAAATCTGGCTTTGAAATATTTGTCTGTATCTCTTTTCTTCTCACTTCGTCTACAAATTCAAGGAGAATCCACCAGGAGAAATTAGATGTAAAGAGGTGGGAAGGTAGGCACCAGCTTATTTCCATTGGAGATTCTTTTAAGTTCATGGATCTGAAAGACTTTATCTAAAAGCAGCAGTCGTGTATCATCTCATTCACTTACCTGCCATCCCCACTTCGCCTTGCTCCCTTCCTATCTCATTCTCATTAGCAATGAGGAGATTTCAGGGAAATTAAAAGCAATTTCTTAAGGAGATGTTGAAGGTACATGTTACCGAGTCGAGAAAATAGATGTGGATTATGTTCCTGGACAGAGTAATATGGAGAAGCCAATATTTTAGAAGTCTCAAACTCATTCAGTCTAAGTAAGCCATTCCATTGAGACTTGACCACGTTTTGCATTTGAATACTCTCCCTTCAGCTTCTGTCTGGTACTTTAAAAGCCCAAGTTGCATGAAAATGGAGGGTTATGAAGCTACCTCTATTAAATAGAAAGTATAAAGTTTTTTTTTTATTGCTCTTTAGGCACAGATTATTAATGCTATAATGACACTAAAGGGTATTAAATGCAAATTTGCAAAGCTCTAAAGAGCTTTATTAAGATAAGCAAGATTTTATTGAGTCAATTCTGTTGCTATTTTAATGAAAATCTGGCTACATAAATCTCCGTGGAAGCCACCACAGATGTTGTATCATGCATTCTGGGGAATAAGCAACAGAATTTGGCAGGGTGGTGAGAGAGAAAAACCTGTAAGAAGGAGGAGAAGGTTGGGAAAGGTGAAGAATGGGGCTCTAATCTAGAATTTAGATGATCTCCTGCATTTCATTTACTGAAATTGCAAAATTGCCTTTGGGTATCATACAAACCAATACCTGTCTTTTGATACTAAATGACATTTCCTTTTCTAAGCAGATGAATGGCATTTCTTAACTTTTCTAAGTGAAGAAAAGTGTCTGTGCATGTGTGTGTAAATTTGAACTTCAAGAGAGGCAGGTAAGAAAGAGGAAAAAGGGAAAAAGGAATCAAAGAGGGCATTTAAAAAGAGGAAAAGTAAGAAAAGAAACAAGCAAGCGGGGGAGGAAGTGGAGGATGGAGGGAAGGATGGGGAAAGGGAGGGAGGAAGGAAGGAAGGAAGGAGAGAAAGGAAAGGAGAGAAGGAACCAGTTGTTTGAATGGTGGTACTTAACAAAATAGCCATAATGCTCCCCTTGGCTTGGATAAATGTTGATAGGCTTCTTTTTATTTATGTGGGGGTGAGGGTGGGTGGGTGGCTTAGCCATCCTTTGCTTAAAGCATTTGCTATAGAAAAGTTGCAGTTGTGATTTCTCTCTCTGATCTTTTGAGGTATGTCTTCTACTACCCAGGACTTTCTTTTTCTTTTTTCTTTTTTTTTTTTTTTTATACATTGATTTATTTTTGACAGACAGAGAGAGAGAGAGAGACAGAGCCCAAGTGGGGGAGGGGCAGAGAGAGAAGGAGACACAGAATCCGAAGCAGGTTCCAGGCTCTGAGCTGTCAGCACAGAGCCCGACACGGGGCTCGAACTCACAAACCGCGAGATCATGACCTGAGCCGAAGTCAGAACCACTTCGGCTTAACCCACTGAGCCACCCAGGTGCCCTGAAAGACATTCTTTTTCAAGGATCTGACAGCTATCCCTTTGATACGTAATCAAGAAAGATAAGGTCCTTATCTCCTAGCCTCTGTTGGGAGGGAAAGAATCTAACTTCAAGAAACCACAATTAGCAAACACAAAGGGTGTCCTCACATTGACCAAACTCCCACTAAGTGAATTTTCTGGTACTTTTCCATTAACCCACCACAGTGTTTAAAAATCTTCTGACCTTTTGTTTCAGCAGAGTTGAGTTTGGTCTCCCTCCCCTCTTACAAGTCTTGACTCCTACTGCAATTGTGTTGAATAGCCTGCCTTGTTGTTTTTAATGTGTCTGATACAACTTTTCTTCTAAGAAAAAATGATGAGCGTGCAAAGCCAGAGCTCTAGGTTCTGATCTTGGCTTGACCAGGATCTTGACTCAGCGTGGGACCTTGGACAAATCACTCAACATTACTGAATATCAGCTCTTCGATCTTTCAGTTGAGATTGTCAGTCTATAAGTTTCTCACCAGGTGCACTATTACTGTTCTGAATGGAACAATTCTTCCTTGGTTAGTCCTGACCCCTCACATCGCACTAGGATCAGTACTCCTGCCTCCTATCCCCCAAATACCAGTAGTGCCCGAACAATTATGATAATGTAAATTCTATCAACTTGTTATGTGAAGGGTGACCCTCAAACCAGAAGCAGAATTACCCAGGGAACTTGTTAGAAAAGCAAACTCTTGGGGCACCTGGGTGGCTCAGTCGGTTAAGCGGCCAACGTCAGCTCAGGTCATGATCTCATGGTTCCTGAGTTTGAGCCCCACATCAGGCTCTGCGCTGACAGCTCAGAGCTCAGAGCCTGGAGCTTGCTTCCGATTCTGTGTCTCCCTCTCTTTCTGCCCCTCCCATGCTCGTGCTCTGTCTCTCTTTGTCACTCAAAACTGAATAAAGGTAAAAAAGAAAAGAAAAGAAAAGAAAAGAAAAGAAAAGAAAAGAAAAGAA
>NC_064810.1:20029022-20039297 GCF_023721935.1 Panthera uncia
AAAAGAAAAGAAAAGAAAAGAAAAGAAAAGAAAAGAAAAGAAAAGAAAAGAAAAGTAAAGATCTTAGACCCTATCTCAGACCTACTGAATCAGGATATCCCTTATAACAATTTCCCCAGACGTGTCATATGCAAACTAGACTTTAAGAAGCATAGCTCCAGTATACGTTTTCAAAAGTCAGATTTTGTGGGGGTGGGGCTGGGGTTGGGTACACTTGTGCAAGCTTATAGACTGGGGTGCTGTTACCAGCTTGAAGACTATTAGATCCTCACTGATTTCCAAGATTTCTTTCATCTTTGACTGAATTCTTTTCAATATCTTTTAATATTCTATAGTTTTCTGTCTTGCATTCTGTCTTGCAATAGGTTCTCAAAACCGATTGCTAAATTGATTCATTGTTATTTTATATATTATTGCACCTCCTGAAGTATGTATTTTAAAAATTTTATAACTATATTGCTAACGTATACAAGTTCGTTTCCCATATGCATCCCTTGTCTAGCCAAATTCACATGTTCACTTAAAATTTCTAACAGTGTGCTTCACAATTATTTAAACTCTTTTCTGAGAATAATGACATCTTTAATACTGCAAACCTTTCAATTTTTGTTTTTCTAATTTCTAGAACTATTTTGAAGTGATCATAACAGGCACCTTTGTTTCATTTTTGTTCCTAACACAAATATGTTACTTTGCCATTAAGTGAATGTATAAAAAGTGTCTTTTACTCTATCAAGGAAGTTTCCCTAAATTTCTAGTTTGCCTAGTGTGTATCATATTCATGTTTGATTAATAGGTATTCAGTTACATATGCTTTCCTGCATCCTTTGAGATGAGTATCATTTTTTTCCTTTAAATTTGTGATTTAAACTGATTCATTCTCAAGTATTAAGTATGTCCTATATTCCCATAATAAATCCAACCTGGCTGTGATCTATTTTTCTTTATACATATTGCTGAATTAGTTTGCCAATATTTTGGTTAGAATTTCTGGTAAAAATAGTATATGATTTTTCTTTCTTGCCAATTCTTATCAAGTTTTAGTTCCATAAGATGCTGGTATCATAAAACCACTTGTGGAGTACTCTTTTTTTTTAATAGTCTATACAACTTTTATAAGTATCCTTTTAAATTTTTTTAAAATTTTCTTCCGTAGAATTTACTTATTAAGTTGCTGTATCTAATTTTTCCTTGGTGAAAAGTATTTTATTACATTTTTAACTTAGTTAATATTTATTAAAATATTAAGATTCCCTTTTTTCTTTCATTTTGGCAATTTTTATTTTGTAAGAGTTTGTCCATCTATCTAATTCTTTCACATATTGGCATAGAGTACTATTACCTAATAACAGTATTTTATTATTAATATTATTTAATATTTTATTTTTAAATGTTTTATGTTATTTTATTTATTATTTTATTTTTTATAAAGACTGAAGTACCAGTGATAATTCCCCATTTTTATTATTGGTAATCATTACTGAGTTCAAAGTGAAAGAAACATAAACCAGTTAAATCTCTTCAATATATTCTATTATATTCAGGTAATTTAGTTACAAATAAACTTTAAAAAATATTTATTTGTTTGTTTTTAAGTATACTCCACAGCCAGTGTGGAGCCCAACACAGGCTTGAACTCATGACCCTGAGATAGAGACCTGAGCTGAGATCAAGAGTCAAAGTTTAACTGAGCCACCCAGGCATACCCAAAAATTTTTTAAGTAGGCTCCACAGCCAACATGGGGCTTGAACTCATGACCCTGAGATTAACAGTCCATATAAACTTTGAACCCAACTAGTTATCGCTCAATGGTCTTTGGTATATACTCACACATTAGCTCTTTTCATTGTTTTGTTGTTTTTGTTTTTGTTTTTCTGTCTTTTTCAATCTTTGACCTTTAAAGATCATTTACATTTTCTGTAAAAATACCTTTGGTATTTTCTTTGCTGAGATTTACTAGTTTTGCCCCTTCCACCCGACTGTAAATTCAATATCTCCTTCTAACTCCATGAGGTTCTCAAAAACAGATTTCACTCTCTGTGCCTCTGTCCTCTTCCACATCCTGGACAAATAATTTTCCATAAGCTTGTTGTATATCTGATGGTTTTAGATGGATCGTCCTAATATTTTAAGCAAATAACTTTTTCTCCTCAGCAAGACGTTAGGTCCAGATGAGCTCATCTACCATTGCTGGAGTTGAAATATCTACTAGATAGATTATTGTTTACCAAGCTTTTAGTGACTCACTCTGCCTCAAAGACTTCAGGGCTTAACTTTTTATTTTTCTTTCCCACCTGCCTGTCTATATGGTCTAGGGAAACATTTCCTGGCAATTATTACTGGGTTTCTTGTTTTAGTTTCTCTTTGCTCTGTACTGATGGACATTGTGAGTGTCCAGGCTTGCCCTGTAGTTTCTTGGAATGCCACTGTCAAAGTCACATTCCCAAAAATACTGAATTCTTTAGCAGTGTTTTTGATAATAAAAGTTAGGAAATGTTTTATCATTTGATAGGAACAATGATTAGTGTAATTAGTGCAGAAACTCTAAAATATTGCATGCCAAACTTTGGGAAGTGTAGTACAATCATAAATTAATACATATAGGACACCTATTTAAGATTTTATATCCAACTATTTTATTGTTAGTATAGAGATAATTCTTTTTTTGCAGCAAACGATAATGACTATTAGCCAGCCTTTCGTGTGGGAAATGTTTAGGTGAATGAATGAATGATAAAACAAATGAATTAATGGGTAGATTTTCAGTATATTACACGTCAAACAACATCATGTACTTTAGTTAATACAGCAGGCGGGTGAAGAATTATAATTTCCTAAACTTGAAGATGAAAACAAACCAAACAAGTTTTCTGCTTCCAATATAGCAGTTTTCCAATATTATCAGGGGACTGTAAATGATGAAATCAGAGATTCAGGGAAATAGTGTATACGGTATCTCATCTCTTCTAGCAATATGGATGGCAGGTGCTATTAAAATAATGACAAAATGGTATTTTTCATGATACAGATGAGGGTATAATATTATATTAAATTCCTAAATGAATATTGCCAAATTCGTTCTCACGGTGGGTGAAATAATTTATGTTGCTATTAGAAATGTATGGAAATTTCTACTTTCCCACTTCCCTATGCCTCCACTCTGATCAATAATACAGTACATTATCCAATGGTTTCTTATATTTGTCATGTAAGAGGTAAGGTAATAGCACTTCAAGGTAGATTTCATTTGAAACATGATTGAGGAATTTTACATATGCTTAAAAGCCATTCATGTTTTGTCTTCTATGAACTATATATTCATATACTTTGCTTATGTTCTGTTAAGATTTTGGTTCTTATTGATACAGAGACTTTATTTTTTTTTTTAATGTTTATTCATTTATTTTGAGAGAGAGGGAGAGGGAGCAGGCATGTGAGCAAGTGCGGGAGGGGCAGAGAGAGGGAAAGAGAGAATCTTAAGCGGGTTTTGCACTCAGCGCTGAACCAGACTACCAGACTGGGGGCTCAGTGTCACAAACCATGAGATCATAACCTGGGAAGAGATCAAGAGTTAGATACTTAACCGACTGAGCCTAGGCATCCGAATCCAGAGACTTTTAGAAATGTATTAGATAAATGGCAACTCATGGTGATATTAATTGCAAAGATTTTTTACCAGTTTGTTCTATGCCTTTTATCTTTGTTTGTGATATTTATTCCAGGAATCATTACTTTAATGTAGTCTTTTCTTTTGCAGCATTTTATTTTACTGTATATTTTAAAAAATGTAATCCACTCTGATAAAATAATAAATTTCCTGTGCTTTCTCCTTGTATTTTAAGGATTGCTTTTTTTCTGTGCTTAAATCATATGTCAATCAGAAATTATTTTTGTACAAAATTAAAATAGATGTGTCTTTTTTCCAAATAACTTTCCAATTGTTCTAATACCATGTAATGAATAATTCATCTTTTCCTTGCTTATTTGAAATGAGTGGGTTGCCGCTGTTTTCAATGTTTCTTATGATCCTCTATGGTACCATCTCTTAAAGCACCAGTATATACCTATTCTGTCCTTGTAACCATCAAAATCCGTGCTCGAAAAATACCAAAACATCCATTTAAATTTTAGTTTAAATCCAATAGTGTAACTGACTTTCTCTCAGAAAATTTGGATTTAAGAGTTTTTTGCTTGTACTATTTTTATTTGATAATTTGCCTAATGACCCAATTAAAGTAATTTTATACATTAACTACAGGCTAAGATAGGGTTTGGTTGATGTAGATCAACCACTCCTGTTTCTGCAAATCATAAACCATCAACCTATATTTATAAAAAAAACTAGCCATGATTTTGAAGCAATAAGTAAATCTGATAGAAGAGCAAATGTCAAGTAAAGACAGTGAAAAATAGCTAAGCTTTTGATCAGAGTTAAAATTCTGGCCTTGCCACCTCATAGTTCTGCGAATTTGGGAAATTTACTTTGCCTTTCTGAATCCTCATTTTCAGAATCGCAAAATTGAGAAGATAATAGATACTTCATGATATCCTCTTGAGATTAAAATCAACATAGTATACAGTATAAAAAGTTTTTTTTTGGTCATTGATTATGATAATGTATATATATCCATTGCAAAAATGAGTTAGATACATCTGAAATGTATGAGGTTAAAACAGAAAATTCAAATTTTGTTCCTTAGAGCAGTTGTAGTTAACATGTGGTGTCTGCTTTTCAAATTTCCCTATGTGTTTACAAGCACATATATGAGACATTTTGCAAAAAAAAAAAAAAATATATATATATATATTATTACCATATATTCTTACGCAGCTTGCTAATTTTATTAAATAACACACACCTACACATAGACTTTTTTGCCTCCACTGAATGCACTCATTTTTGTATTACTAGTTGCAAGAGATTTGTGTCTCATTCTGATAACAGGTCTTTGGTTCTGTTAAGTGACAAAGCATTACATGAGAGTATAGTTTGAAGGTGGAGTGAGTTCTTTATTCTTCTTCTTCTTCTGTTTTAAATGTTTATTTATTTTGAGAGAGAGGGAGAGAGAAAAATAGAGAAAGTGAGGGAAGGGCAGAGAGAGAAGGAGAGAGAGAATCCTAAGCAGGCTCTGTACCCTCAGTGCAGAGCCTGATGCGGGGCTCGAGCTCATGAATCGTGAGATCATGACCTGAGCCAAAATCAAGAGTTGGTGGCCTAACCAACTGAAGCACCCAGATGCCCTTTTCTTCTTCTTTTTCATATTCATCTCAACAATATTTCTTAAAGCCCAATAAAGAAATATTGAAACACAGGTTTCTTAATTTCTCTAATTGTAAGAGAAATTGAAATGCAAGCCTAAGGTTTAGAGTCAGACTAGGATCTAGCTATTTCACTGAGGATTGTGTGACCTTGGACGAATTTCCAAAACAGTAAAATGGGGATGATAATGCTAACCTGGACAAAGTGGTCTTTAGAATAGTTTCAAAACCATAAAATACTTTAAAAAATATTTATTTACTTGGGGGGTGGGGCAGAGAGAGAGAAAGAGAGGGAGAGAGAATCCCAGGTAGGCTCCCCATTGTCAGCACAGCCTCATGAACTGTGAGATCATGACATGGGCCAAAATCAAGAGTCCGACACTTAACCAACTAAGCCACCCAGGTGCCCCAGGACCACAAAAATACTTACCAAGTGTTAATCATACATGTTTCTTATTTTGACCCATTACACCCAGAAAATTTGCAGGTTTTACTTAAAATTAACCGAGAAAATAGGTCAACATCAAGGAGACATTCTGGCTTATTGCAAATCGGTGCTTAGTTTTTACACAAGTGTTAAGACAACTGTGTGCACATTGTTGCTCAAGATATATTCAAGGCAGTTGAGAAGGGAACAGCTGAGGCTAAATATTTCTTTTTATTTTGTGTTTTCGACCTGGGCAGCTTCATTTGGAAAGGATGCTTTGTTGAGATGATGGATGTATTTGCAGGTGAATTTATATTCACAAGTTTCATATTAGGTCATGAACCCAAAGAGATGTGTTATAAGTTTGAGGCTAAATCCAAGAGATTATTATTTTTTTTTTCTATTGGTATTTGTCGTGGTAGTGATATAAGCACTGAAGATGGAAACATAGTTTTTTGTTGCTGTTAAAGTAAATTCAGAGAAATCAGATTATAGCTGATGTAATTTAGATGCTTGGAGGTGGGGGGATTTTCTGATAGCAAAATCTAATATATGTAGCTCCCGGAATGGAAAGCCTCTCTCCGGGGGACGACCTGCCATCAGGGAATTTATTTTTCAATGTGGTGATGCTGACACCAACTTTTCAAACCCATTTTTTTTTATGGAGGTTTTTTGATTGGAAGTGACTTAGATTTTGTACTTAGCCTTAACTGGGAGTGGGAGTGAGAGAAAGAGACACCGCTTCTTTCTGCACACCTCTGCCTTTAGTCTGAATTAATGTCTTCAACACTTCAACTGTGCATCACTTCAGTTTCTTTTTATTGATATTTCACATGCGGTGAGCACCATAATAATCTCCTTAACACTTCCTTCTTTTATTGGTACTCTGTCTACACGGTGAAGTAAGGGTTATCCTGCTTGTTTTATAGAAAAGAAAACTTGACACTTAAGAAGTATAATGTACCCTAAGTCACACAGTTCATGTTTCAAATCACTATGTTACAAGGCTGACTGATAGCATTCAATGTGTGTCATATATACTTTTCTGTCTCCAGAACTCAATAATTAGCCACTCTGGGGCCTGTCATCTTAGTGTCTCCACAGCACCAAGCTTGTGTCTAAATAGTTGTTGAACTCAATCTGCAACAGCTAGAAATTCCTAAATTCTGCCTGGGAACAAGTAAAGATTTACATTTTAGTTATTGGCTCCTCAAAGACCAGTGACCATGACCACTGAAAGGGCATCTGTTGTTGCTTTTTGTTTGTTCATTTGGTTTGGTTTCTTGTTTTTCCAAAAACCCTGTACTACTGGCTGCTTCTTCTTCTTCTTCTTCTTCTTCTTCTTCTTCTTCTTCTTCTTCTTTCTAAAGCACTGGGCTTTTATTTTGTCCCTCATCTTGAACATCTGGGAGAGGAAAGTTTTAGTCATGAGAATGGAAGATGGTAATTCTCAGTTTCTGTTAAATTGTATGTAACAGCCGTTTGCAAACATGACTCAACCCATTGGTCAGTTTTGTGCAGAATTCATCAAACTTGCCATAGCTGACTACTGCACATTTGGTTTGAAAGTCCATTTTCCTTTTATCTTTAAAAGGGCCATGAAGACAACTTTCCGTGAAAGGTACAACCGGATAAAAGAATCAATCCATATAATTATTCAATTATAAGCTTAGATATATGATGCGCAGTTTCAAAGAAATTTTTATCCTCTTGAGTTTGATATGAACAGTTACGTATTTTGTTGGTTTTTATCCTGAGGAAAATGCCTTTCAGCTCTATCCTATATTCTTCATTACCCACGCCCATTCCTGTAGAACTATTTAATCTTTTCCAAACAGTTATCATGAGACACTCTTATGCGTTGCTTCCTTTGGAGCCATATGTTCTCAGTACACTTATTTTTATCACTTAAGAGGCAGAAAAAGCTTACATAAAATTCTAAATATATCCCCTGCACATTTTAGATAATCCCCCACCTCACCTTTTTAAGGATTTATTCTCTAATTGGCTTTCTCTCCAAATCTCCACACAGCTATTTCCAGCTTTCTGAATTCTTCAATTTCAGATCCTTTCTTCTCCCACCTTATTCTTATCAGATGAGCTCATATACATCTTAGAAAAACATAGGAATAAAATAGAAATCACCAAACGACCTTTTTTTCCCCCTCAGCATCCTGTTCCCAAAGTTACAAATTTATATGGACCCTCATTTGATCTTTCTTCTTTATTTCCTATTAGAAAGAATCATTTTTCCCTTGAGCTGCAGAAAGTTCATTTTTCTGTCTGTGCCCTTCCATCCCTTGCTTCTCACATTTTCAGGGAAAATCAATTATTTCCCCTGTGTGTTTAACCTATCACTGTCCACAAGTATCTTCCTTCCTTTAAGCTTTTATGCATGCATACTTGTCGCCAAAAACCTTAAATAAATTTTTAAAAAGTAATTAACAAATTAGAAAATGCTTTCTTAGACATGGCAGGTCCTTCTGGCTAATGGTCTCTCCCCTTGCTGACACAGCTAAAATTCTCAAGTTGAAAGAGCCCACGCTCGCTGTTCTACTCCTCATTTGCTAGTCCTCAGGAATCAGACATGTTCTCCATTGTTCTACTCACACTGATCATATCAGATCAAAATTGGTCTTCCTGTTGCTGAATTTAGTACAACTATATCCGTTCTTATCATAGCTGACCTGAAACAACATCGTTATAACAGCATTGACCTCTTCTTCTTTCTTAAATGAAATGACTTTGGCTTCCAGAAGACCAAGTTCTCCTGGTCTTGTTTGCTGTTCTTTTATACTAGGATGCCTTTTTATTCTAATATTTTGATATCTGGGGTCTTACTGTTTCTAAGGAGACTGTCCCTTCCAGGACTAGCCAATTCATGGAAATCGTAAAGGACTCACAAGACAACATGCCTTTCAAGTAAAAGCTAAACAATCCAGAGCCCATAACCTTATCTTCACCTCCATCAAGCTTTTATACTCCTGGCCAACATTCCCCAATCCTAATAACCCCAGGGCCAGGTACCAGATGTAGGAGAACCCATATTCCAGAGTCCACTGATATCATTTAAACTAATCATTCCTAAGTTTGCATACCCTTGTGCATCATTTCTTCCCATAGAAACCACAATGGAAACTTTTGCTTGCATTTTCCTCACACTGTCCCTGCCTCCTGACTGACCCTGGTGCTTTCCTGGATGGCACTCTGGAGTGAGCAGTGCCCCCTTCTCTTAGAAACCGTATAACAAGCCACCTTTCAATGGCAAACATGTCATGATTTGTTACCCTCCCCAAAGCCTCACCTTTTGATGTAACCATCTGAAGAATTAGGTTTCAATGAAGGAAGTGAGGAGTAGGGGATCAAGAATTCGGAACAAGTAACTTCTAAGCCTGGAAAAAATAAAACAAGGTACAAATCATCGATATCCAGGATGAAAAGAATATTGGCACTAGCAATTCTGAAGCCATCAAAAAATATAATGAAGGAATACTACAACTTAATGCTCAGAAAAAAAATAGACAAATTGCTTAACAAACAGGCAAGTGAATCAAGATGAAATTGTCAACTTGAATAGGCTATAATCATAACAGAAACTTAATTTCTATTTTAAAATCGTCCCCCAAAATATCTCCAGGCCCAGATGGTTTCACTGGTGAATTCTATGAAATACTTAAGAGAATTGGCACCAATTTTGCACATCTCTTCTAGAAAATAGAAGATGAGAGAACACTTCCATCACTTGTTTTGTGGCCAGTTTTATCCCGATTAAAAAACCAGACAAAGATAGCACCAAAGGAAAACCCATTATCTTTCATGAATTTAGATATTAAAGTCAACATAAGATTAGCAAATAGAATCTAATAACAAATAAAATGATTGTATGCCAAGACCAGTGGCATATACATGAGACTGATTGAACACTGGAAATAAATTACTGTAATCCATCTTATCAACAGGTGAAAGAAGAAAAATCCCATGATCTACAATTTCTATTAAGAAAATAAAATACTAATGCATAAATCTAATAAGACATATAGGAACTGCATGCTGTAAAGTACAAAACTCTGATAAAATATATTAAATGACACCCTAAATAAATGGAGAGACAAACTGTGTATGTTTTGGGAGACTCAACATAGTAAATATGTCAATTTTCAACAAATTGATAAATAGGTTTAATAAAATTCCTATCAAAATCCCAGCAAGGTTTTCCGTAGACATATACATGCTTATTCTAAAATTTATATGGAAAGGCATAAGCCCTGGAAAACCTAAAAAATCTTGCAAAAAAAATAAAGTAGGCGAAATAACTCCATCTGGTATTGTGTCTTACTATATAGCTGCAATAATCAAGACAGTATGGCAGATGGAGGGATAGATATGTAGATGCATAGATTAATATAACAGAATAGAGAACTCAAAAATAGACCTGCACAAATATGCCCAAGTTATTTTTATAATGGTGCAAAAGTCATTTAATGCAGGAGATTAGCCTTCTTAACAAATAGTACTGAAGCAATTAGACATCTATAGGCCAGGAAAGAAAGAAAGAAAGAAAGAAAGAAAGAAAGAAAGAAAGAAAGAA
>NC_064810.1:20039307-20138015 GCF_023721935.1 Panthera uncia
GAAAGAAAGAAAGAAAGAAAGAAAGAAAGAAAGAAAGAAAGAAAGAAAGAGAAAGAAAGAAAGAAAGAAAGAAAGAAAGAAAGAAAGAAAAGAATATTAAATTTAATTTCACTCTTTATATAAAAAGGTAACTGATTATATTACATATTTAAATCTATAAAGTAAAACTAATTTTTTGGGGAAACATAGAAGAAAATATCCATCATCTTGTGCTACACATGCAGAGTTCTTAGCACTAACACCCAAACATACCCATAAAAAGAAAAACTGACCAAGTGTACTTCATCCAAATTTCGTTTTATTTTTTTTTTATGAATGATCCAATGAAGATTGGATTCTTCCCCCTTCAGAAAACAAGACCCAGCCCTTAATTTGGGTAAGAAATATATCCATCACTTCCAAAATTTCCTTGTCTCTCTTTGCTCGCTGTTTCTTTTTTTCTTTCTTTTTCTTTTTTTCTCTCTTTTTCTTTTTCTTTCTTTCTTTCTCTCTCTTTCTTTCATCTTTCTCTCCTTTCTTTTTTTCTTTCTTTCTTTTTCTTTCTCTTTCTTTCTTTCTTTCTTTCTTTCTTTTTATGGTAAGATTATTTAACATGAGATTTACCCTGTTAACAAATTTTTAAATTACAACACCATATTTTTTAACTATAGGCACTATGTTTTACAACAGGCACTTAAAACTTACTCATCTAAAATCGTAACTTCATACCCATTGAACAACAACTACCCATTTTCCCCTTCCCCTATTCCCTGGCAACTACCATTCTATTTTCTGATTCTATGAGTTTGTTTTGTGTGCCCCATATAAGTGAAATCATGCAGTCTTTGTCCCTCAGTGCCTGATTTATTTTACTTAGTATATCTTCCAAGTCCATCCATGTTGCTGTGAATGGTAGGATTTCCTTGTTTTTTAAATGCTGAATAATGTTTATTGCATATATATATATGTATATATATGCATGTATATATATGTATATGTGTGTGTGTATATATATATATATATATATAATATATATATTTTTATCCATTCTTTTTCTGATGAACATATGGGTTGTTTCCATATCTTGGCTTGTGATTAATGCCATAATGAACATAGAAGTGTAGATATGTCTTTGAGATCCTAATTTTATTCTTTGGATATATATCTAGGACTGGAATTGCTGGATCATATGGTAGTTTTATTTTAAAATTTTGAGTAAACTTCATACTGTTTTACAGAGTGAATGCATCATTTACATTCCCACAAACAACGTACAAGGGTTCCAATTTCTCTGCATATTCACCAACATTTGTTATCTTTTGTTTTTATGACAATAGGATTCCTAATGGCTGTGAATTATGTGAAAGCTTATTGTAATTTCTATCTGTATTTCCCTGATCATTAGCAGTTTTGAATACCTTGCCATATACTTGTTAGCAATTTATATGTCCTCTTTCAATAAATATCCATTCAAGCCCTTGCCTGTTTAAAAATTTTTATTTATTTATCTATATTTTCCTTTGCCTATTTTTAAATTGGGTTATTTGTCATTTTGTTATTATGTTATGGTTGTTTTTTATATATTTTGGACATTAACCCTTATGATAAATATTTTCTCCCATTCTGTGGTTTGCTTATCCACTCTGTTGATTGTCTATTTTTCTGTGAAGTTTCAGTCTTTTTTTCCCCACTTCCATTTGTCTATCTTTGCTTTTGTTGTCACATCTATGAAATCATTGCTGAGACCAATGTCATAAATCTTCCCCCCCTATGTTTTCTTCTAAGAGTTTTACAGTTTCAAGTCTTCTGTTTTAAGTCTTCAATCCATTTTTAGCTGATTTTTTTTGGGGGGGGTATGGTGTAAGATAGGAGTTTAATTTCATCCTTTTGCAAATGGATAGCCTGTTTTCCCAAAATTATACGTTGAAGTGACTATCCTTTCTCTATTGTGCATTTTTTGCACCTTAATTTCAGAATAGTTGACTATAGATGTGTGGATTTGTTTCTGTGCTCTCTATTGTGTTCTATGGGTCTATAGGTCTGTGTTTTTTTTGCCAACACCATACAATTTTAACTATCATAGCTTTGTCATGCATTTTAAAATCAGGAAATGTGATGCCTCCAACTTTGCTCTTCTTTTTCAAGATTTTTGACTATTCTGGGTCTTTTTTGTTCCATATGAATTTTAGGATTTTTTTTTTCTATTCCTGTAAGAAATTCCATTGAGATTTTGATGGGAATGGCATAGAATCTACAAATTGCTTAGGGTCATATGGACATTTTAACAATATTAAATCTTTCAACCCATGAATATTGGATGTCTTTACAATTAGTTGTCTTTTTAAATTTCTTTCATTAGCGTTACATAATTTTCAGTGTCATGAGACTTTCACTTCCTTGGTTAAGTTTATTTCAAAGTATTTTATTCTTTTTGATGCTATAGTAATGACTTCATCTCATTCATTGACACTCCATGAGAATACATTTTAAACACCTTCATGACGAATACAAAAAGAAATCCTAAATTGCATATATTTCTATAAAATGTTGTCAGAAATGATAATTAAAAAAGTCTTTTTCATAAATATCTTTACAGGGAGGTGACCGTACCCCTCTTAAGAACACAAGGACATAGATCTTAATTTAGAAATTCTATGGGGCACTTGGGTGCCTCAGTCAATTAAGCATCTGACTCTTGATTTTGGCTCACATCATGATCTCATGGTTCATGGGTTTGAGCCCTGCATCAGGCTCTGCTCTGACAGTGCAAACCCTGTTTTAGATTCTCTCTCTCCCTTTTTCTCTGCCCTTTCCTTGCTCATGCTTCCTCTCTCCCTCTCAAAAAACATAAATAAACATTACAAAATATTTAAATTTGTTGGTGTAGAGAGTAGTAAAGAAAGCACATTTGTTTACATGATTAAAATTCAAATCCATATTTCCTTGAAAAGTCTGAGAAAGTCTAATGAAATGGTTGGTATCTGATGAGTTTTTAGTCTTTACTTTAGTAATATGCAGGTTTCCTTATAATTAAGAAAAGTACACATCAACCATAAATACACATCTGTCTCATTCCAAAGCCTTTGATTTCAACTACTATACAACAGAGCTCCTCGAATAGTTCAAAGGTTGCTTACAGATGCTATATATAATTTATATGAAAGTTTAGACATTAATCACAAATTTTATTTGTTTAATACTTACTTTTTAGACCTACCTTATAGTTTCTTTCTTCTTTCTTTCTTTCTTTCTTTCTTTCTTTCTTTTTTTCTTTTCTTTTTTCTGTCCTTTTAATGTGCCAGCTACTAGTTGTGTAGTAAATCCAATAACTACTCAGGATTCATATAGATTACACCTTGAAAACTCAAGATTATGGTTTAGAGTATGGAGTGTCAATCAAGGAATTTTTATTATGGAGTAGGAATTGTAATTTTAAAACTTACTGTCACAAGAAGTTTTGTACTGACAGAAGGAAAGATAGAGTAGAATATTATGGAGAACTTAAGAAGTTAAATATGATAATTATTGTAATTTAAAAAAAACACAGTTTTGGGGCCCCTGGGTGGCTCAGTCGGTTAAGCAGCCGACTTCGGCTCAGGTCATGACCTCGCGGTCCGTGAGTTCGAGCCCCGCGTCGGGCTCTGTGCTGACAGCTCAGAGCCTGGAGCCTGTTTTGGATTCTGTGTCTCCCTCTCTCTGACCCTCCCCCGTTCATGCTCTGTCTCTCTCTGTCTCAAAAATAAATAAACGTTAAAAAAAATTAAAAAAAAACATTTTTTCATTCATTTGAAATGGTATAAATAAAAGATAAACAGAAGTGTAATATATATTGACTTCAGGAAACGAAAAATACATGATCAATAGATAAAGTAACTAAACGAGCAGCACTATTCACTATAGACAAGACATGGGAACAACCTAAATGTCCACGATAGATGAATGGATAACAAAAAAGGTGTATACACATATAATGGAATACTATTCAGCCTTTAAAAAGAAGTCAATTCTGCAATATGTGAAAAAATGGATGAACTTTGAGGACATTTATGATAAGTGAAAAAAAAAAAACAGTCACAGAAAGATAAATACTGCACAATTTCACTTATATGAGCTATCTAAAGTGGTCAAATTCATAAAATCAAAGAGTGGAATGGTAGTCACCAGGGGATGAGGGGCAGGGGAAATGGGGAGATACCAATCAACAAGCATAAATTTTCAGTTAAGCAGGATGTTTAGTAATCTACAGTACGACATTTTATCCATGACCAACAAACTGTATTATATATTTAAAAATTCATTAAGAGGCTAGATCTCATGTTGTGTTCTTAGTATAATAAAATGCTTTTTAAGAAAAGAAATAATTAGAAAATGAAAACAGTCATCAGAAAAATAGAAGGACTTGATAATTACTCAGAAATCTTTTCCAGTTACAAGCAAAGCAACGTGTAAGTTATTCATAACAGTAGTAACATGGTGAAGTATAGGTACAATGTCCCCGAGTTTCATCAACAGAGGCTTAGCTTAGGAATGATGAACTGGATTTATGAAAGGAGGACAGGACCATAGATGGTCTCAACATGACTATGATCACTTGCATTTAGCATGGAGGTCAAATACAGGAGAGTCAAAGTTTTAAGTAGACATTGGTTATATGTAGTATAACTGTCAGGGACTTTCCCTGAATTAGAGTATTGAAATATTTATTATAAAATATGGCTTTAGGGGCGCCTGAGTGGCTCAGTCAGTTAAGCATTTAACTTTGGCTCAGGTCATGATCTCATGGTTCTTGAGTTCGAGCCCCACATCAGGCTCTGTGCTGACAGCTCAGAGCCTGGAGACTGCTTCAGATTCTATGTGTGTGTGTCATTCTCTGCCCCTCCTCTGCTCATGTTCTGTCTCTGTCTCTCTCTCTCAAAAATAAATAAACACTGGGGCGCCTGGGTGGCTCAGTCGGTTGAGCGTCCGACTTCGGCTCAGGTCATGATCTCACAGTCTGTGGGTTCGAGCCCCGCGTCGGGCTCTGTGCTGACAGCTCAGAGCCTGGAGCCTGTTTCAGATTCTGTGTCTCCCTCTTTCTCTGACCCTCCCCTGTTCATGCTCTCTCTCTCTGTCTCAAAAATAAATAAATGTGGGGCGCCTGGGTGGCTCAGTGGGTTAAGCGTCCGACTTCGGCTCAGGTCATGATCTCGCGGTTCGTGAGTTCAAGCCCCGCGTCGGGCTCTGTGCTGACGGCTCAGAGCCTGGAGCCTGTTTCAGATTCTGTGTCTCCCTCTCTCTCTGACCCTCCCCCATTCATGCTCTGTCTCTCTCTGTCTCAAAAATAAATAAAGGTTAAAAAAAAAAATTAAAAAAAAATAAATAAATAAATGTTAAAAAATAAATAAATAAATAAACACTAAAAAAATTTTAAATAAGTAAAATGTGGCTTTATTGATTTAAAAAATGTTTAGTACATACGTGAATTCTAGAGAAAATGAAAAAATATGTAAGTTGAATTACAAAATTAAAAAGCTTTGGAAATTCCTAAGTACAAAAGTGCTCACCATGAAGTCAGTAGGTATTAAAGAAATGTTTCTCCAAAGCTTGTAGGACAGCTGAGAAAAGAAATGCCTTAACAACATTTTTATAAATAAATCTCAGGAGGGGCGCCTGAGTGGCTGAGTCGGTTAAGCGTCCGACTTCAGCTCAGGTCACGATCTCACGGTTTGTGAGTTTGAGCCCCGCATCTGGAGTCGAAGAAATCTAGTACTAAAAGGAAAGAAAAGAAAATAAGGCAAAACGAGGCCAGGAAGTAAAAGGTAAATCACTGCTGGGTTTATGAAAATCAGAACCAGATTATGTGATTACTCATTATTCTCTGACTAATCGAAAAAAAAATCAGCAAATGTGCTTGCAAGCTCAAGTGTGTTTTGGAACACTGACAAGTTTGTGCGTTATTTCAGTAGTTGGCAGTGGGATATAGAAAAGCACGAATGATGTGTAAATGAAGATGTAATACATCAGGAGAGATTTTGGAATCCAGAGATGATGTGGTGGTTGTAACCACTACAGGTCATAGAGGTAGAACGCTGCATTCTTGGTCAGCCTCCAGAGGCAATTTTACTTCTTCTTCTTATTTATTTATTTTTTTTAAGAGAGAGAGAGAAAGAGAGCGAACAGGGGAGGAGCAGAGAGAAAGGGAGACACAGAATCCAAAGCAGGCTCCAGGGTCTAAACTGTCAGCACAGAGCCTGACGGGGACCTTGAACTCATGAACCATGAGATGTGACCTGGACCAAAGTCAGATCCTTAACCAACTGAGCCACCCAGGCGCCCCAAGGCAATTTTACTTCTAATTGCCAGAGGTAATATTTCACCTCATTTAAAAAAAAGCTCTTAGCCATTAAACTTTTAGCAATTTTCCAACATCCAGCGTTTATCCTGAGCCACACTGAAAAGGTTGACTGAATCTTCTACTAATATTTACAGTGTCTCTGCGTTCCAGACTCTCTGTTGGATCTAGGGATATGTTGATGAAAAGATAGAGATACTGTTCGTCCTTCATAGAAGTTTGAGAGTAAGTAGCCGAGGTATACATTACTCAGGATTACAGAAATGTGTGAAATTATAACTGCGGTAAGTTCTACAAAGAAAAAAAATATATATATGGTACATTGAGATCAACTAACAGAACAAGAAAATCTGAATTCTTCCAGGATTGAGTGTCAGAGAACATTCTTGAGGATGGGCCCTCTGAGTTGAATTCAGAAAGATGAGCAGGTCCAATGAGAAAACGGAAACTATTTAGCAATTTGAGGAGAATTTAATATAAGGAACTCAACTATAACAGGGAATGGGAGTAAGGAGAAATTGTCAGGTAAGAAGTAAAAAGAACTCTTGTTTTTAATTTATTTTTGAGAGAGAGCACACACAAGTGTATGGTGGGTGAGGGGCAGAGGTTGGGGCACATGGGATCCAAAGGAGGCTCTGCACTGACAGCAGTGAGCCCCATGCAGGGCTCGAACCCAGGAACCACAAAATAACGACCTGAGCCGAAATCAGATGCTCAACCCCACTGAACCACCCAGGTGCCCCGGAAGTCAAAAGAATTCTAAAAACAAAGAAATACAAGGTGCAACGGACAGCAGCTCCCCTTAAGACAAGGAACGCAAGGAAATTCCTCATCTCTCCACTAGCACTGGAAGCCACAGTGATAGAGAAGTAGCTGAGGGGCCACACTGGTGGAACTTGCCAGAAATATGCCCTCTACAGTGCCAAGGGCATGTTCACGGAGAGTGTGTCACTGGAGCCACTTGTCTACAAAACCACCCGGCGGGGCTGCCAGGTGAGGCTCTTGGCCCTGGGCTGCTGACCTCTCCGTACCCGGAGGAACCCTACACTGAAGAAGTTGCAAGGCCCGGCGCCGAAGAAGTCCTTCACATTGCTAGAGCCGGACCCTGGGGACGTGCTGGAGCCTGCCAAGAGGAACATCTCGGACCAGGAAGAAAAGCTCTTTCTTTCTGCAAAATCTGTTCACCATTCTCTACTGATAAAGCTCACAGTGTGCCAGCTGGCTAAGGAAGAAAAATGTTTAGTGGGCCAGCTTTATTCCCAGAGTACGTTTGGACCCCAGAGACAGTCAATTGATAACCGGCCAGGGAATTGATTTTGCAAAGGCTCTGGGCGAGTAAACAAACCACACTTGAGGAAATAATTCACGGTTTAGTGCATGTGGTTTAACTCTTCAGTTCACATCGGAGCCGAAATCAACTTTGCATACTTTGTAAAGGGAGTTAGCGTAAACTGTAGATATGTCGCATGTATTCTGAAGAATATTTACAATAACCATGAGTGCGGCGCAAGTATTTCCCTCTTGTGCATGCGATGCGATTTTCAGCCTCCAAAGCACCGTCAGCATGTCACAGAACCAGAAATGTCATTTGCGGTAGTCAAAGTCTGAGGAACACCCTCATAGATCTGCCACTCTGATTCAATGGGTACTTTGAAGTGACCACCGTTGGCAAAGCGATAGATCCTATTGGTTTTTTTTTGTTTGTTTGTTTGTTTGTTTTTTTTACGCTCCAGGAAATGAATTTGAGAATTTTCTTCAACATACCAGGGAGAATTTATCCTAAGAGTTGGCTTACAGTAGCTTTAGTTAAGTCAAAGATGTAGTCATTGGAGTGTTATGTGATCGTAAAGTCAAGTCATCGGAGTGTTAAGTGGCATTTTGCCCCTCTGATGTCATGATTTTCACAAGGTGGCATCTGCCAGTTCCTGGGTCTGTAAAGACTGTAATTAATATTCAAAACCACCATCAGTTGGCAAGTTTATCCTGAATGATTCTTTTTTTTACATGTCTGATTAACAAGATGATAATGAATCGTAACAGCTTTGTAAAAAACAAAATTTCCTGAGATATCTTTTCACATATAAGCTCTGATAGTGATAGAGAAATTTGGTTAAAATTAAGGATGCGCCTTCATGCAAATCATGAATCTTTTTTAAAGCTGTATTCAGCAAAGCTTTTCTTAATCATAAAATTTTTATTAAGCCTTATTATTTTCTGGTTTTCAAATGACCTAGGAGAAGATGTTAAAAGATGAAAATAAACACCATTTTCCATAAATTTCTGGCTCACGGAGTTTGGGGCAGCATCCAGAAACACTTTCAATAGATTTTATGTCATAGATTTGCCACATCTGAAGATGCTAACCCTTATATGTTGGTTCCTTTAGGGAGATAAAAAAAGAGAAGGGGGATTTTTCTGTATCTCAGTAACATTTTTTAATGCCGACTACCTTTTCTAGAACAGCAGCTTATGATGTCCATTTAATTGACTTAAATTTGCCCTTTCCTTTCCCTGTTTTAATGAAAAGTAACCTTGTAATTAGAGAAAATAGAGAGCTATTTTTAGAGGTGGTGGAAAACTTCTTCCTACAAATCCAGTTATATCTATATATCTAGATTATGTATTAAATATTTGTTCTTTCTTTTTTTTT
Source organism: Panthera uncia (assembly GCF_023721935.1). Lineage (NCBI taxonomy): Eukaryota > Metazoa > Chordata > Mammalia > Carnivora > Felidae > Panthera > Panthera uncia. Next base: position 20,048,268 of record NC_064810.1, read on the forward strand.
TTTTCGAGAGAGGGTGCAAGTGAGCAAGGATCAGGAGAAGAAGAAAGGGAGAGAATACCACCAGAGGCAGAAAGAGTGAGACAGAGAGAGAGAGAGAGAGAGAAGAGAGAAGCGGGGCTCATCTGAAGCAGGGCTTGAACTCACTCGAAGTGGGGCTTGAGCTCACTCAATGCAGGACTTTAACTCAAGAACCATGAGATCATGACCTAAGCCAAAGTCAGATGCTTAATCAACTGAGTCACCCAGGCGCCCTGTTTTGTTTTTGTTTTTTTTTTTTTTTAATTTAAAGAGATTATTTTATGTAACTGGGTTTTGTTAAATTTAAGATAAATTAATCTATGAATGTTTCAATTTGCTTCTTTGACTTATCAACTGACTCAATGTTTTTATGAAGATATTCCATGAAGAAAATCTGTATACCAGAAATTATTTATGAGCAGCTTTTCCATATCAGTGCATCTTTGCAACATAGTGTGTGAGTCATATCATTAATTCACTCATTCAGCACATGCTGACTTTGCCAGGTTCTGGAAACACAGTAGAAACCCAAAAACACAACATCATGAAGCTTCTAGTCCAATGGATAAGTTTTATTATTTAGTCTTAACTGGCAATATGGAGAAGAGAAATGCAAGATAACTGATACTTGAAAATAATCCTTAAATAAGGAACTATTGTGATTTGTGTTTTTGGCTAAATGATGTGATTGAAATCTGAGAGACAAGAATAATACAACAAATTGTATATTTATGAAATATAGGAGAGGAAGTAAGTGCAAAGTCAGGGAATAAAAGTATTCTGACTAGATAGACAGATGAGCCTAAGTTTATATGATGAAATTTAACTGGCTTTAAAACAAGTTCTTAGGTCAAAACCAAGGCAATAAGCAAGTATGTAACAGAATAACTACACAAATATAGAGGAAGAGAAGCAGCATTGGTTTCAAATCTTGGCAGTTTGTGGACAGAAAATTCAATACTAGGCAACCATGAGTTATGTTAATAACGTGAATCATGGTAAGTCATACTTCCAAGAAAAGTCTTCTTCACCTTGGTTACACTGATAGGCTTATAGAATGAGAAATGTGATAGGAACACAGAACAAGGAAAACGATAGCACTTTGTCGTTTGGTTGAGTCTACGTGTGTTCAGCTCGAAGCACCGGACGCTGAGAGAGATATTGACAAAGCGGAAGACCTTCAGAGCTGAGGGAGGCCACGTTTGTGACGGGAATCAGCAGCATGACAGATGAAGCCTCTTAAAGGAATTGCAGGTATTAAATCCGTAGAAGACTCAAGGGGAATTTGAGAGTTCCCCTTAAATAGCCCAAGAGCTCTCTTGTGCAAGAGGCATTTGATTTGTTCCTTGTGGTCCCACAGTTTCAAGTTGGAGTGAAAAAGTGGAAACTATTATAGGGAGCATAATTTTGGCTAAAAGTAAGAGGGATTTTATACCAGTCACAGCTATCCAAAGATACTTCAGGCTTCCTCTGGAGAGGGAGGACCTCAGGCTGTAATATTTTCTGCGTTACTGAAGGGGTTCAGGTGCACATCTGGCAAGTCATTAGATGGGGGATTCAACATCCAGCACAAACTGGACTAGATGCCCCTAAAGATCTCCTATCCTTTTCCACTCTACACAAAGTACATGTTTATTCTTTTGGCTGTTGAACAGGTGCGATCATCCACTTAGCTACATGTATCCAACAGTGAAGTCTTTGAATCTTTTTTTTCCCCTCTGTAGACATTTAATTTATAACATTAAAATCTTTTTATTTAGCAAAGTCACCTAAGAAAAAAATTCCATATCTCTCTATCTACTGGCTAGCTACCTAGCTACTTATCCATCCATATCATCTATATCTGTATCTGTATCTGCGTCCGTATCTGTACCTCTGTCTCTCTCTTTATCTCTTCCCTTTAAAACATAACCACAATTTGTCTCATGATAAATGAATGAATTCTAAATATGGCTAGGTGCTAAGGATTTGGGGTTTAGCGAAGTTAGCAAAAGGAAAATAGCAAAATAGCAAAAGGAAAATAGCAAAATAGCAACTTTCAATAATGCCAAAGTCTTTTATCCCCAATCATAGAACTAAAGGGAGTTTGTAGGAAAATAGAATCCTGCGTTGTGAGGACTCCAAACGTGGGAGCCCAGTCTCCCACAGTGACAGAAGGCTTGTGTTGGGGCGTAGTTGAGCCATTGGTAATGTCATCATTGCTGCCTCTTCTTTTGCCATTGTTGTGCCATTGACTTGCATTTTTAGTCAGTGTGCCCCACAGGCGTCAGAGATGGACCTTGCTACCAGCAGCTTTCTGCTGACCCCAAATGTGCCTACAAGAATCTCGGCCATATTTCTCTAGGGGGTGGTATAGTTTGTATCTTCTTTTCATAGCAGCTGTTCTGCATGTAGGCAGCCCAGGTCTTCATGACTCCCAGTAGACTCACCTGTCTGCCAGACTACCTGTCTCAAGGATACTCAAGGCATCAGACTTGTATTAGCTTCAATCCTTTCTAGCTATGGACCCAGCCAGCTTATTAGTCATCAGTGAGCCAGAAAATTAATTGATCTCTCTTAACTCTTTGGAGGTAGACATGGGGGTCAGGGGTTAATGCTTATCTCTTGTTTTCTTTAGAAAAATAGTGTTGAATCCCCTCCTTTATTTCCTTGTATTAACAAAGATTCTCTCTTTAACCAAACTCTAGTCAAGCACCACTGAGGCCTTTTTTGGACTAGGCCTCAGCCTTGGCCTACATATGTCTGAATAAACACTAACATACTTTCCAACAGCTGTAGGCTGTATCGCTGGGATGACTCTCGTTTCCCTCACAGTGCCTGCCTGAGAAAACTCAAGCCTGCGAAAATCATTTACTATTTCTTCCAGCCAACACCTAAAGATAGGGCCCCTTTCTACCAGATTCTGGGATGGTAGAAACCTAACTTTGTTAAGAGCCAGTTAGCAGACCAAGATGGTTTTGCATGGCCCAACCTTCCTTTCCTACTTTTTGTAATCTTTCACTTCTCTGACCCTGCTCAAGTCTCATACATTCCCCATTCCCATTCCCTCATGTTCCCTTTAAAACAACTAGTCACCTCTTTTTAAACTAAAATTGAGTTCAATTCACATTGGATTCCCTTATCTATTACAATAGCGTATATTACTGATTAAACTTGGTCCTTACCAGTTTAACTAACTAGTGTCTGCTTTGTTGGTTATTTGACAGTGTTTGAGGAATGGACATGATGGCAATTTAATTTTCTTAACTCATCCCGTTAAAAAACCAGTCTCATTAATAAATCAGAGAGCATTGATGTTTCAAAGTACTTTCCTGAAGAGCAGGGCCCAAATCAGAGGTAATCATTGGTGGAATGCAAAGCTTCCTGTAGGAAATTGAAATTGAAAGGATGAGTTTCTTTTCATTTCCCTTCTCATCTGCTTTCTTCTCCCTTGCCTTCTTCTTTCCCTTTTCTTTATTAGATTATTTTTAAGGTGTTTAGGCTTTTGCTCTAGTAAGTAGATACGGTACATAAAGGCTGCTTTGGAGCTAAGATGAAATGCAGATTGTGATCCTGTCTGTCTTACAAACTAGATCCTGTGTTATCCTTTGTGCTTATGTATTTCTATTTGCAATGCCTTAGTCTTCAGTGCAGTTTTTAAATGTTATTTTATTGTCATAGTATCTTTACTACAAGATTTAAAGGGAAGAATTCTGCATCCAGAGGGCTAAAAAGCGATCAGTGATATTCCTCCCACTGATTGCAATGATTTCTGAAAATGCATGCTAAAAATATGGATCCGTGACCTCTGGTTCAACCTCTTTAAACATTTTAATTGGTTAATAAATTAAACACATGTAACATAACAGGAACAAAAAGGGGCTTCTTTATAAACAATGATTAGAGTCAGTAATGCTGAAAAGAGGCACTTCGAGCACAAGGCACAAACATAACACAAGAGATTCTGCTTCAATGATTTTTAAAATCTAAATTAGTAAATGGATATTATACGTTTAAGTTGTAAGACATAACATTATTCCTATCACTGATCTTTAATTTATGTACTGTCCAATATATTTATTTTTTAAGGCAGAACTTCATTATACTTCAAAACACAACTCCTATACAACCAAAAAGTCAAATTTCACAGTAAGATGTTGGCAAGAAAACATGGTATTTCATTTGCAATGCATGGTGAATGGTTAACATCCTTAGTCATAAATGATCTCTTAGAAACCAGTAACAAAGATACGGATATTCCATGGGAAATGAAAAAAAAAAAACTACAGAGGAAAATGAAATAACAAATGACATGAAACATAATTTTAGAAATGGAAAGTAGCTCTCAGGAAAAGGAGTAGTTGGTGATGTACACAAAAATGACTTCCAGTGGCCAAAAAATGGAAGTGAAGCCCAGGTAAGATCAGGCTGCCTTATTTGGTCATTTTAGCCAAGTCATTGTTTTGTGTGAATTCTGAACCCTGTGGACAGATCATTTGCTGCTAAAGTCAGGAAAAACTGGAAAGAATATGTATAAACTGAACCAACTCTACTCTTTTTTGTTCTTGTTCTTTTTCTAGTAGGTTCGATGGCACTGAAGAAACACCTTGTGGTATTTTGCAACCCAGAGTGTTTGACAATAAAGACATTCACAAAATCAAGTCTAACATCTGCCTGATTATATGAAAGTGAATCTCACGTTCGATTTATCCTTTTCTTTGTCTCTCTCGTTTAATCTACTTGTAGGTCCTATTGATATGATCTTTGTATATTTCTTCTCTCCTCTTCATTTCCATGTCCACTATTCTTGTGAAGGCCTAAATAATTAAGGTAGAAATAAAAGAAGAACTGTTCTATTTGTCTCCCTGGTTCCACTGTTTCTACAATAGTTTTTATATTTCACTGTCATATGAAGCTTCCTGAAACACAGATCTGAGGGTTTCTTTATTTTAACAAAAAATTGTAGAGTCCCCTTTACCTGAGGCCAAGAGCAAACATATTTAAATTCATCAGCATTTAAGGTCTTCATTGCCCAGATCACAAAATACTTTTGCAATGTCATTCCCTTGAAAATATGTTTCCTTTCTTTTGGCATTGCCTGCACTGGACCAGTTTTACTTACGATATATTTCATGTTTGTCAACACTTTCTTTAGTCTATTATCTTTACCTGAAGTGCTTTTCTAAATTATTCTCAAGGGTGTAAATTGTTTCCATTCGTTATCATTATGCCCTACAAAAAATGTTTGCACATTATAAGCATTCAATAAAAACATATTTTTTCATAAATTAATAAATTTCTCAATTAAATAAAAAAAAACACAAAGGGGCACTTGGGTGGATCAGTCGGATAAGCATCCGACTCTTGATTCTGGCTCAGGTCATGATCTCATGGAGGTAAGATTGAGCCCAAGGTAGGGCTCTAGCCTGAGTATGGAGCCTGCTTAAGATTCTTTCCCTCCCTCTCCCTCTGCCTCTCCCTATCTTGTGCTCTCCCTTTCTCGCTCTTTGTCTCTCAAAAAAAATACAAAAAAAGAAAAATGCAATATTAAAAAATTCACCGTTTATTCACTCACCAAATATCTATTGAACACCTATTATGAACTGAGCCGTGTTGAGTTTAAGGATAAAAAGATAATCAAACATGATCCCTATTATTAAGGATCTCACAGGCTACCAAGAGATTTGAAAATTCACAAATTATCATATATGTTAGCATCTGAATAGGAAAATTCATTAAATAAAAAAGCACTTTCAGGGGCGCCTGGGTGGCGCAGTCGGTTAAGCGTCCGACTTCAGCTCAGGTCACGATCTCGCGGTCCGTGAGTTCGAGCCCCAGCGTCAGGCTCTGGGCTGATGGCTCGGAGCCTGGAGCCTGTTTCCGATTCTGTGTCTCCCTCTCTCTCTTCCCCTCCCCCGTTCATGCTCTGTCTCTCTCTGTCCCAAAAATAAATAAAAAACGTTGAAAAAAAATTAAAAAAAAAAAGCACTTTCAATATGAATTTAACAATATGAACTTTTCACTTTTTGCAGCCTTTCTAGGATAAGGTATAATACGATGTCATCTTATATAATATATAGTCAAATTGCATTTTGTAACTGTGTTATGAGACAGAATCAAGGCCCTTTTTAACATTTTTTTTAATATTCAACTTATTTTTTTTAAAAAGAGAGAGTGGTGCCTGGGTGGCTCAGTTGGTTGAGCGACCGACTGTGGCTCAGGTCATATCTCACGGTTTGTGAGTTCGAGCCCCGCATCGGGCTCTATGCTGACGGCTCAGAGCCTGGAGCCTGCTTCTGATTCTGTGTCTCCCTCTCTCTCTGCCCCTCCCCCACTCATGTTCTGTCTCTGTCTCAGAAATAAATAAATAAACATTAAAAAAAGAGAGAGAGAGAGAGAGCGAGCAGGGGAGGGACAGAGAGAGAGGGAGACACAGAATCCAAAACAGGTTCCAGGCTCTAAGTTGTCAGCACAAGAGCCCGAGGTGGGGCTCAAACTCATGACCTGAGCTGAAGTAGGATGCTTAACTCACTGATCCCAGGCACCCCTCAAGGCCCTTTTTAATAGGGTCTTGCTATGTTGATTTACTTATCATTTATATCAACTTTTTTCTCAGAGGATTCCAACAGAAATTGGTTGTTAAGTGTAGCTTTCACAGATGAGTTATGTTTAATGTTATTAGTAAAATGACCACTGCTGCAATGTAATGGTTTAAATTCTGCTCTGCACCATACAGATATATAAAATATGTCTATCACGAGAGTTGAAACATTCCCAAAATTATGTCTTAAAATTTGCAGGGATAAACTGGTCATCAATATTACTTGGGGGTCAAAATTATTTTGAAAGGATAAAAAATAGGTTTTGAAATCTGAAAACAGGTGATGCATTAAATTAATGTAAATTAATGTTTTGTTTATGTCATTCATTATTTGAGTTGCCATGTCCATAATAGTAGCGATCAGGATTTTTTAGGTTCGTTATGACTAGGCTCTATATTTTTACAAAGAGAAGGTAAAAACAGCATCCACTGATTTATACAAGTATATCTATTCCGTTCATTAGCTGAAATCATCATATTGATCTCTCAGATTTATCATTGCATGTTAAAAGGATTGAATCCTTATTAATAAATATTTACTGATATTTAGCATATAGTATCATGATCTTCCTGCAAAAGAGGAACACAAATATTAATAATGAGAGTCCAGTTTGCTTATTGTTTAAATGAGTAACAGTTAAGTTATGCTATTCTTATGAACTCTCGTTTTCTACCTGCCTTCCCTTGAGTGGCTGTGAATATATTGGATTTACTTTTTTCCTATCATGACATAAAATATGAGATGACAATTTGGGCAATGGGTCAGAAGTCATAGAGTATTAATTATTCTAGATATTAGGAAGTTTAAGAAATTTATGAGAAGCAATCTGGTTTAGGTCAAAGTACCAGGGGTATCTACACTGGAATTTAGGATAAAAGATAAAAAAAATAGTAAAAGAAAGTAAAAAGAGGAAACTTTTTTTTTAATGTTTATTTAATTTTGAGAGAGAGAGAGAGAGCGCGTGCATAGTGGAGCGGCAGAGAGAGAGAGGGAGACACAGAATCAGAAGCAGGCTCCAGGCTCTGAGCTGTCAGCACAGAGTCTGATGCATGGCTCGAACCCACAAACTGCAAGATCATGACCTGAGCTGAAGTCAGACGCCCAACCGACTGAGCCACCCAGGCACCCCTAAAATGTAAATTTTCTAATTTACCTTTATTTCTGAGGTATAAATCTCTTACAGGGAATTTATCAGGAGAGTTGACTTGAAGTTTTAAGAGTTAAGTGTTTTTATGTTTGTTTGGAAAATATCACTTTAATTCTTACTAAAATCACTGACTTTCATAACCACTTTTGACATGGGGTATCTCCAATGTCCTTGAGGTTGTGAAGGATAAATATATGTTACCTTTCTAGTAACATTGGAAAATTATCCTTTATGTACAATTTAACTTAATTTAACCAATGTGAACATGTTATTAGCAATTACAGTGTCAATATTTAGTATGTATTCACGTGTTTATGTGGTTTTCATAGGTATTTTCCACACATTAAAATATGTATTAAATATATACAAATATGCATATATATAGATTTCTGCATATGTATATATGCTTAATTAATGGTAATTCAATGGTTTAGTATATGATTCTATTTAAAAATATACTCTATTAGGGGTGCCTGGGTGGTTCAGGCTGTTAAGTACCCGACTCTTGGTTTTAGCTCATGTCATGATCTGACAGTTTACGGGATCAAGTTCCATGTCGGGCCCCATGCTGACATCATGGAGCCTGCTTGGAATTCTCTCTCTCTCTCTCTCTCTCTCTCTCTCTGCTTCTCCCCTTCTTACTCTCTCACTCAAAATAAATAAAATAAACTTAGAAAAAATACATATATAGGGGCACCAGGGTGGTTCAGTCAGTTAAGTGTCCAACTTCGGCTCAGGTCATGGTCTCACAGTTTGTGGGTTCGAACCCTGCATCAGACTCTGTGCTGATAGCTCAGAGCCTGGAGCCTTCTTTGGATTCTGTGTCCCCCTCTCTATCTGATCCTCTCCTGCTCACGCTCTGCCTCTCTCTCTCTCTCTCTGTCTCTCTCATATAAATAAACATTTACAAATTAAAAAATATGTATATATACTTTTTAAATTCATTAATAATCCTTACTGATTTCAGAATACATACTTTATATACTTCTTTCAGAATCTCTATCTCTTTTTTCTTTTCCCTTCTAACTCCAACAACCTTTATATCTTCTCTGGATACCTATCAGTTTTTCAGTTGTTTTATTTATCTCTTTATTTTCAAATAGTACAATTTTTTTTCAATACTAACTTCTAAAGCTCAAGATACCACAATGATCCATTTCCATTACCTGTTCTGTGTGAAATGATATCTGTGTCATTTTTTATCTGATTTACTTGTAAAAAGCAATTTCCCTGAAATTTAGTCAATAAGATTACGATATTATTTTATAATAATTTGTTAGTCAATTTTACCATTGATAAAAGTAACATAATCTCTACCTCATATAAATTTTTATGTTATCTGTCACTAAAGTTTGATCTTAAGATAGCAAATGAAAAGGGTTCCTCGTATTGACTTAGATATATGAAATTTTAATCATTTTCTCTTATTCCATGTAAAAGTGAGAAATCATATTCTAGAAATATATGTACATATGTATATATACACACACGTGTGTGTGTGTTTATGATGTGCCGAATAATGCTTCCACAAGGAAGTCCACATCCGAATCCCCAGAAAAAATTTTTGCAGATGTGGTTAAAGTTATGAACCTTGAAATGGAGATGTTATTTTGGATTGTGCGGGTAGGCCCAATGTATGTGCATGAGACCTTAAAACTAGAGAGGAAAGAGGAAATATCAGATAAATACATCAGCAGAAGAGAAAAATTGGGCCTGCCTTGTTGGCTTTGAAGATTGAGTAAGTGGCCCTATAAACCAGCCTTAAGCTGAAGAATGTCGGTGGGCCTCTGAAAGCCACCAGGGAAACTGGGACCTAAAACCATGAGGAACCGAATTCTTTCAACAAGCTAAATAAATGAGGACTCAAATTCTTTCCTGGAGACTGCAGAAAGGAATACAATCTGCCCATACATTGATATTTATGCTGTAAAGCCTCCACCAGGCTTCGGATCTACAGAACTATCAAATAATAAATTCATGTTAAGTTTGCGGTAGTAGAAAAAGAAGATGGAATTAAAGATTTGTATTTCAAGAGTCTTTTATGGCATAGCATGTCATTTATTTATTTATTTATTTATTTAAAATCCAGTGTGGTTAACATACAGTGTTATACTCATTTTATGTGTGTAATATAGCAACTCACCAATTCCATCACCCAGGGCCCATCAGGATAAGTGCATTCTTAATGCCCTTGATCTATTTCACCTATTTCGCTACCCACATCCCTCTGGTAACCATCTTTTACTTCTCTACAGCTAAGAGTCTGTTTCTGGGTTTGTCTTTTTTTCCTCTTTGTTCCTTTGTTTTGTTTCTTAAACTCCACATATGATTGGAACCATATGATATTTGTCTTTCTCTGACTTGGCCTACCATTTTGAATAAAATGCCATCGAATTTCTCTCCCAAAACAGAATTCTTTTGCTGAGAAGCAAGTTCTGAGTCATGTATGGCAATGATGCATGCTCTTAGAATTGCTAATATATCTATGTATGTGTTATCTATACAAATTTAGTATCTGGTTGACTTTTTATCATTATAACAGACATTACTAGGTCACCTTTTCTGGGCAATAACTGGTGATTGTTTCAGTGTCAATATTAGCTAAACTTAAGGGGAAAGCCATATCTTGTAATAGAAATAACAAATATAAACTTTATAGAATAAGATTCAACTATGCGTGAGTACTGAATCACTTAACTTTAGTATAATTATTTCTTGTTTCCCAGTCATAGCTGTCCAAAGCATTCATATAATGTTCTATGATAGATTCTTCAAACAGTGCAAATGATGAAATCTTAAAATTATGGCTTTTCTAGACATAATTCCAAAATTGTGACTGTCTTACAACTATGCTTTGCTTACATAGCCTTTTTCCACGTGGGTATGGCAGGTCAAGGAAACATATGATGGAACAGAAATGAAACACAGAGGCACAAACTTCAATATTGTGTATGAAAGCCTTCCAAATAACCCTTAAATTTATGGTAGTGTGCTTGAACTGAAAACTCTTTTCTTCTTGATGCAGAAGGACTACAAAATCATTACCACAAGGCAGATTAACATTAAACAGTGTTGCTAAGAGGTGCATACTGATTTAAGAATGGTAAGTAAATGGATGTTGCCTTCAGTATTTCTGTAAACTACAAGTCATACTAGCTGATTGAGGAAAACATGAAATATCTAGATAAGAAAAGAGAAAAAAACGACATAAATTCCATTAAAAATACATATCCATTTTTAGTATGCAATGTGAAGTTCTATGACCCTTTAAAAATATGTATCTGTAAATATGTAATTATGTACATAATTAGAGACTCTTTTTGCAATAATGGAATCAGACTCTGTGCATGGTTTATTTTCCACTGCGTCATAAAACTAATTCTGTTATTTGATTTGAATTAAATTAAAATTCTTTAATAGTTTATTCTAAAATTTAATTAATATGCCCCTTTATCATTTCTTGGTATGCTTCATGTTTTACATTGAAAAATAGTTATTCTTTTTTTAAATTTTTTATTCTTTATTTTTGAAAGAGAGACAGTGAGACAGAGTGCAGTGGGGGAGGAACAGAGAGAGCGGGAGACACAGAATCTGAAGTGGGATCCAAGCTCTGAGCTGTCAGCACAGAACCTGATGTGGGGCTTGGGCTTAAGAACTGCAAGATCATGACCTGAGCTGAAGTCGGAGGCTTAACCAACTGATCCACCCAGGTGCCCTGCAAAATAGTTATTAAGGAGTCTAATATTAATCCTCTTCAACAAGTTATGATATAAAGAAAAAACAAGCAACTAAGTACAATATATAAGGCTCAGTGACATGTATACACACAATTTCCCATCAAAATCTAAACAGAACTATCCAAAAAGATATTGATTTGATTTTGCTGCTAAGTTAATTTCTTGAAACGACTTGGCATAGAGTACAGCTTTTTATATATGGGAGATGACTAAAATAATTAATTTAAATTCTCATTTCTGTACTTACATTTTACTCATGTTTTCTCACACTGAAAAAGCATGATGTAATTATTTAATTTGAAAATACTGATTCTATGCAGTAAGCCTTCTTTAATTAATATGAAAATCATTCAGTACTTTTTAGGGTTACCTCTAAAATTGTATACTCGTGTCTCACAGGAATATCTCATCGCATAGAAACCAATTTTTGGAAAAGTAAACATCCTCCAACTGGCTGTTCACTTAGCCCAAGACTTATCAAAAATGCACCAAATTGGACTTCATGTTATTTTAAGTTAATACTCCCCAACTTAAACATGGATGTGAAAACTGAAATGATCAGTAGGGAACATCAAGTTTTTGCCAGATGGTTTTGCCAAACTTTGATGGAGTGTGTGTGTGTGTGTGTGTGTGTGTGTGTGTATGTGTGTTCAGTCTGATCCTCAACCACTATTTCATTCCTTATCTTGGTGTTGTTCTAGAAATTTATTATGGAGCATCTTGAAAAAACAAATAATTTAGTCTCAGGCCATGTAAAGCAAAAATGGTTAGGGTTCTTTTATTGTTAAAATAAACAGGAAAATATGTAGTGTAGAAGATACTTCTTTTTCCAACTCTTAAAATATGTATTTAAAAAATGTTTATTTATTTATTTACTTATTTCTTATAAGAATGGGGGTGGGGGCGGGGGGGAGGCACGTGCACAAGCCAGGGATGGGCAGAGAGAGAGAATCCCAAGCAGGCTCTGCACTTTCAGCTTGAGCCCAACGCAGGGCTTGATCCCATCCACCGTGAGATCATGACCTGAAACAAAATCAAGAGGCTGATGCTCAACAGACAGAGCCACCCAGGCGCCCCTAAAATATGTATTTTATAAAGAAAAGAATGAATCACTAATAGGCAACATCCCTCGTCAATATTTATAAGGAATGTTTTAAATTATCACAGAGATTTTCAAATATTTAAAAATGTTTCAAGAAGACAACAAGGAATTCTTCACTTGAAGGCTCAGAATATTAAATGCGAGCAAACTACTGAAATGGTAGTGAGGAGATGCCTCATCAGCGTAAATCCGGTTGTGGTCTTACAATGAGCGGATATAAATGTGAAAGAGACAAGAAACTGAGACGGAGGGGAGTCATACAAATAAAAAATCTAATTAAATTATACATTTTGCACTTTTTTGGAAACAGAACTCGATGATGAACACGGAAGGAAAAAAACAATGCTTTGCCACGCCATGAGAGCAGTATGGAAGGAAATAATAAATTATCTTCAAATAGCATCACTAGAAACTAGAAACCAGAAGGGAAAAAGAGAGGTCATGCTAGGAGGTATACAGAAAATCAGGACTTTTAATATCCTAGAAACCTGAGTTTTCACTTGGGTTAAGGTGGAAGGTTCCATAAAGTCTAAGAACATAATTCTCCCATAAAATAATTTTTTGACCAAGTTTTAACAGGCGCCCATTCTGTCAGAAGAGCTGTGACCATGTTACATCTCACAGGCTGTTTGTGATCACATTGCATTCTCGCTAACAGGGCGTTTATTACCATGGCTTTTTCTCATCTTTCCCTGGTAAGAGTTAGGACTGTGTACAGGTTGTCAGGTTTCCAAACCTCATCTTTGATAGAATTAGTGAAGGAATGATCTAAGAAATTACCTTGAGTTTCATTTGGCCACATCAGTTAAATTAGATGAATCAAAGTTTTCTTCTGGTACTGAACTCTCAGTTCATATCATTAAGATCTATGAACCACAGGGAGCCTGGGTGACTCAGTTGGTTAAACATCTTACTTCGGCTCAGGTCATGATATCCCGGCTGGTGAGTTCGAGCTCCGTGTCAGGCTCTGTGCTAACAGCTCAGAGACTGGAGCCTGCTTTGGATTCTGTGCCTCCCTCTCTCTCTGCCCCTCTCCTACTTTCTCTCTCTCTCTCTCTCTCTCTCTCTCTCTCTCTCTCAATAAATAAACATTACAATTTTTTACAAAAAATCTGTGAACCACAACTATGTAACGCTTTTCCTTTGTCTACCTTTTCTCAGGCTATAACTATAGGGAATATATGCAGAAGCTAACAAAATAGGTGATAATGTAGCACTTTAATGAGTAATTTGGGGAATAACGTGCAAAGACCCCTCCGATAAAATGTCTAATAGAAGGGCTCACAATACAGTTCTAGGCAAATAAGCTGAATGTCTAGGGAAAATTAATATTATTGGTGCAGCATCAATGCTGTCTGGAAGATATATAGAAAGTCAATTTTAGGAAATTCTTCTGAAACAAATGTTTATCCTGTTATTGGTGTAAATCTCTATAATTACAGTTGCATGGGATTCTTATTATCATTTGGTCATGTTAAATGGTCATTACGGTGTCATAAACACTTTAAATGGCTACAACAATTGCAGTGAGTTGAAAGGAAATCCATACACACAGGATTGCATTTTACCCAGTAGGAAAAGTTTTCTAATACTTAATTTTGTACAAAGCACAAATCTGGAAGGGAATAAAAAAAAAAAGCTTGAATTATTTAAGCTAATTTTTCAAACAGAGAAAAAATAAGGACTCTACCTCGGGACTTCCATCTGTCTGAATGGTGTAACAGTGAGCACCTGGTTTCTGTGTAAGATCATTGCTCCTACAACAAATGTCACAATCTCCATTTCATAACTCCTTTTCAACGGTCTCTTTCTCTACCTCAAAATAGCAAATCATGTAGTATCATGGTCAGAAGAAATCCCCTATCTTTGTGATAAAGATGAGAGGAAATACCTCAAGAAACAATCATGGTGGGTTGGTTGCTCTCGACTGCATTGTTTCTATGTGACACGAGAGAGATTGGAGGTGTTGGAAAATAGAGAATTAGCCACGTTTACTCTCTACTCACTCCTAAGACATGATCAACCCATTCCGGTGCTGCGACAGCAGCTCAAACTCTACAATGACTGCTGCAAGATTGCTTTAACTACAAGATTGCCAGGTCTTGGGATTTGTCCCCATCTTTGTGTATTGTGAATATGTGTGGAGAAATATCACTTTGTCATCCAAGAATCATTTTATTTTTGTTTTCCAAATAAAAAGTAGGTACCATAACACCTGCCTTTCTCCCTTTGTAGAGTTGGAGGCTTAATGAAATGATGGGTGGGTAGATCTATGCAACTATTCTGAGATGTCCAAAACCATATCTTTCCAGTGTAGATAGAATTAGTCACCTGGCCTTCGTTTCTAACAATATCTCTTTCTGTGTTATACACTGTGTTCGCGATAAGGAAGTAAAACCACCTGATTTATTCGAAGCCCAGGGATATAATTTATTTGGAATATCTCCAATTCCTTCTATTATGTAAGCAATAGGGAAAAAACAGTGACTCTTATTTACCATTAAATTGAAGTTTTTCCCTTTTATATCTGTGTTTTTTGTCTATATTTAGCCATTAGTCACATTTTCAAACACATTCCTTCTGAATTCTATATTATAGTGGCAGAGAATTTAAATACATGCAACTATAGCTACAGATTTTTTTCAAAAGGACTTTATTTTTAGAACACTTTTAGATTTACAGAAAAGTGAAGAAGATAGTATAGACTTCTCATATACCTTCTCTTCCCTTCCCTGTAGACAGTTTCCCCTACTGTTACAACTTATGCTAGTATGGCGTATTTGTTAAAATTAATGAACTTATATTGATACCTTAATATTTAACATACCTTATTATTTAATAAAGTCCCCAGTATATTAAGATTTACATAGTTTTTATATCATGCCTTTTTTTTTCCTATTCCAGGGTCCATTCCAGGGTATTATAGTACATTTGCTTGTCTTGCTTCCACAGGCTCCTCTGGATGTGACAGTTTTTCAATTTTGTTTCTGATGACCTTGAGGCTTTTGAACAATATGGGTTATGTATACAATAGGATGCTCCTCATTGGGATTTGTCTAATGGTCTTCTCACGGATTACACTGAGAATATGGGCATGGGGAGGAAGATCATAGAAGTAAAGTGACATTTTCATTACTATCAACAAAATTTAGGACTGCTGATGTTGACCTTGGTCACCAAGCTGAAATAGAGGTTTTAGATTTCTCCACTAGGAAGCTATTCTTCTTTCCCCCTCCTTTTCATACTATACTCTTCAGATGGAAGTCACAATGCACAACCTACACTTAAGAAAGGGCAGTTCTGCTTCCCTTCCTTGTTGGCTGAGTATGTTCTATGGACTTCTACTAATGAGAGATTTATTTTTTTCATCTTCTCTCCCATTCATTTATTTATTCACTCATTCATTTTGGCATAAATGGATGTTTATTTTATAATTTAGGTTGTGATCCAGTACCACTTTTTTTTTTTTTATTTTATTGCTCAAATTGTTCCAGTTTTGGCTGCTAGAAATTCACTTGGCTCTGATCACCCCTCTCCCAAACACATCAATGTGAAATTTTTAAAAACATTTCTCTTCTTTAGGTACAACAAGATGTTTGGGGTTTAATTTGTAAATTTCCTGCCTTAGTCTGAGCATCTGCCATTTCTCTGAGGAGCACTGGTTGCTTTTATCAGATAATGGTATCAAAAATTATGATCTGGACCCCAGGTATGCTTAGCGTTATTAGGGTGCCATTCCTTTCACACATTCTCAGCTAACAGAGAAATGAAATATACGTGTGCATACCAACCCTTGTATGTTCACATATCCAGAAATGTTTCTATATGTAAACACATATGTCTATATTAAACTGAACATGAGGCCTCGCTTATGTCTACAACTCTAATCCATTACTCATAGAGCATTCCAGCCTCTTCTCATTGCTTATTTTGCAAAATCTCACTCCAGCGGTGAAAAGCCTGGCTCCCACCATCTGCTCTTCACTATCTTAATTGTTTAATTCCTGTAGACACATGTAGCAGCCTTGGAATTGTAAACCTTACCTCGGGGGGAGTTGCAGAATGCTTATTTGCAGGTAATTTTGCCTTCAGTCTAACAGACTCTACTCAGTTACAAAGCTACTTCGGTCAGCGCCTTTTCCTCCACTTTTTGTGAGATTATTTCATATATTTTTAATAAAGCTAGAATGTCTTGACACAGTCTGCATTCTTTTCTGGGATCTCCTCAGATCATAAATGATTTTTAATTTGTATACATTAAGGTTCACTATGGTATAAAATTCTATGAATTTGAAAAATACATAGCACCTATATCCATCGTTGCAGTATCTTACAGAGCAGTTTTAGCACCTTAAAATATTACCCATTTGGGGCGCCTGGGTGGCTCAGTCGGTTAAGCAGCCGACTTCAGCTCAGGTCATGATCTCGAGGTCGGTGAGTTCGAGCCCCGTGTCGGGCTCTGTGCTGACAGCTCAGAGCCTGGAGCCTCTTTCAGATTCTGTGTCTCCGTCTCTCTGACCCTCCCCCATTCATGCTCTGTCTCTCTCTGTCTCAAAAATAAATAAACATTAAAAAAAATTTAAAATATTACCCATTTCACCTATTCACCCCTACCCCTTCCACTGAACCTGGGGCAACCCCTGATCCTTTCACTGTGTCAATAATTCTGTTTTTTCCTGAGTGTCATACAACTACATTGTACCACAATATATAGCATTTTCAGGTTGGCATCATTCATTAGCAATATGTATTTAAGGTTCCACCATGTCTTTTCATAAAGTGATAGATCATTTCTTTTTGTTGCTGAAAATACGCTTGGTATATATGTCCAGTTTATCCATTCACAGATACAAAGACATCTTGGTTTATTCTAGATTGGGGCAATTATAAACGAAGTTCTCTTAAGCATTCACATGCACATATTTGTATGATTCTAGGTAAGAGCACCATTTGTGAGTCATATAGTAAGACTATGTTTAGTTTTGTGAGAAACTCCCACGCTGTCTTAAAAAGTGGTTGTATCATTTTGTAGCCCAACCAATAATGCATGAGAGTTCCTGTTGCTCCAAATCCTCACCAGCATTTGCTAGTGTCTGAATTCTTTCTAGATTTTATTTATTTTAATGTAAATATGGTGGTATCAGTAGTTTCAATTTATAATTTGCTAATGACAAATAACGTTGAGCATTCTTCCGTATACATACTTGGCTTCTGAGTTTTTGTGAGATGTCTGTTTATATATTTTGCCCATTTTTAATTGGTTTTGTTTTGTTTTGTTTACTTATTGTAAACAATACAATTTTGTTTACTTATTGACGAATATTGAATTCTTTGTAGGTTTTCTACATAAGTACTTAATCAGATGTGTATTCTGAAAATAGTTTCTTCAAGTCTGTGACTTGTCTTTTATTTCTCTCATAGTGTCTTTTACAGAACAGAAGTTTTGAATTTAAATGAAGTCCAATTTGTCAGTTTTTTCTTTCATGCATTGTGCTTTTGGGGTTTGTATATAAACACTCATCACCAAACACAACATCACATAGATTTCCTTCTATATTATCTTTTATCAGATAGGCAGTTTTGCATTTAATGTATTCCCAGCCAATGGTTGAGTATGAAATGTATACTAAATCTGGGTGATTCCTACCCAGCATTTCCTCTAGAGTTTCCCGTATGATGCCTGAGACATTTTCCAAGCTGTTCTTCAGTCAGAGTCTCTTTTTACTTAATCTTCCTTGTTATCGTCCTTGTTTCACATGTTTTTCTCTGCAAGACTTGCTTTCTTGTCTGAAGTCTCTCCCTAGCAACTCCTGCCCCCCTCCCCTTTATTATCTCCTTCTTCTCGTTCTAGTCCATCATGGCAGCTGCTAAGAACCCAAACTGCTTCAACATTCATATAAGAAAAACTTAGATACTTACATGCATTCATATGAGAGCTTAGATACTTTGCTCTGGTTTATAATTGAGTTTCTTGGATAAAAGGATACCATTGAATAAGATACAGTGTATTCCCTGATTTTCAAAAGTCTGCCCTAGGCCAGTTCATTTTTACAAAAGACAATCATTAGTTTCTGGTTTTGCTAAGCAAAAACAAACAAGCAAGCAAAAACACAAAAATAATTTTCCCTTTTATAAAAAATGCATTTTGGCATTTATTTGCAATGAGCCATTACAGAGGCAGAACATCCCAAGCAGTGAGTGCAGCCCCACCAAACTCTTTCCCTGGATACACACTCTGCATTTCAGCATCAGGCTTTCAGAGCTCTGAACTGTGTTTGTAAGCATCTGTGCTTTATCTCAATTTATTTTCTACACCTATCAACAATATGAGTCCTAAAGAATCAGAACAGCCTAAGAAAGATTATTTTCTGAGTCTGAGAATGCTCAAAAATGTCTCCATATGAATTAATGGTGATTGCTTCTTTGCTGTAAGGTCATTTGGGCTTGGGGCGCCTGGGTGGTTCAGCCGGTTGAGCGCCCAACTTCAGCTCAGGTCATGATCTCAAGGTCTGTGAGTTTGAGCCCCGTGTTGGGCTCTGTGCTGACAGCTCAGAGCCTGGAGCCTGTTTCAGATTCTGTGTCTCCCTCTCTCTCTGCCCCTCCCCAGCTCATGCCCTGTCTCTCTCTGTCAAAAATTAATAAACATTACAAAAATTAAGGTCATTTGGGCTTGCAAAAGTTTTCCTAGGAACAATCTACTTTGGGATAACAGGGTATCCGTATGTATTATCTGTTAGTTCTATTTTCTTGGATTTTTCTTAGTATTACAAGTGATTATAGGTTATTCTTTATGAACAAACAAAAAATAAAAGAGATTGTATAAGATTTGCTTATACAATTTTTCAGCTAGAGTCTTCAGAAAGCATATTTGGATACGTAATGTTCAAGTCACATTTAAATAACAAAAACTGTACTAATTGTTGCTTTTCTTCTTTAATCATTGTGAGAACACTGACAGAAATGCTATACCTTTAGATTTCCAATGTCCAATCAATATTATTTGGTTGAACAAAAATATATTATCCTGGTGCAATGCTGTATAAAAATAACAATAGCAAACTAAATGGCAAACACTTTTCTGCAAATTTGAAGGTATTTTCCCCAGGTTCATCTTCTTTGATTTTCAGATAAGCAGTATATAAGAAATGACTATCATGTAGAAAGGCTTATTCAATTCAAAACAAAGCATACACCATACTAATAGAATAAAGAAAAAATGAAATGGCAATCTTAATAAATATAGATAAAGCACTTGATAATATTCAACAACCTTTTTGGTTATAGTCTAATATCCAGAACATAAAGAACTCATTACTTAACAATTAAATGATGATGGTGGTGATGAATAGATATTCACTATTCATCTTTCCAAGGAAAATAACAAAAAGGCTAGTAATCACCTGGAAAAAAATGCTCAAGGTCATTAATCTTGAGGGAAATGCAAATCAAAAATATAATAAAATACTACTTTTATCCACTAAGGTAGCTAAATTTTTTTTTTTTAAGGCAGCAACAGGGGCACCTGGCTGGCTCAGTCAGGTAAGCATCTGACTCTTGATTTCGGTTCAGGTCATGATCTCATGGTTTGCGAAATTGAGGCCTCTTCTTGGGCTTGTCTCTCTTCCTCTCTCTCTGCTTCTCCTCCACTCATGCTAGTGCTTTCTCTCTCTTTCTCTCAAAATAACTAAATTAGTGGTTTTTTTTAAAGGCTATAACAAGTGTTGAGTCTGTGGAGAAAAATACCTCATTTATCATCAGTGGGACTATAAAATTATTCACCCACTTTGGAAAAGTGAATGAAACATCATTCATTTGAAATATCCCAAATAGGCAAGTTCATAGAGACAGAATGTATGTTAGCGGTTGTTAGGGCTGGCGGGAGAGAATTAGAGAGGTTCCCCTAGTGGGTTTCTTTCTAAAATGACAGAAATAATCTAAAATTAGATAGTGGTGATGGCTACACAACTGTGAATATACTGAAAAACCGTTGAAATGTACCCTTGAAATGGGTAATTTTATGATATGTAAAATATTTGAATAGATATTTTATCAAAGAAGAATGTATAAGTAGCCATTGAACACATTAAAAGATGCTTAACATCGTTCAAGTCCACCCCTGGTATTCAGTGCCATACTGCCACTGTCTGAAGAAGGAAACTGGTTTACTGTTGCCAAGCAACATCTTCTGGAAACCTTTCCTATCATTGACATACCTCTGTCAGCATCACCCATCTCATGTGATGATGGAGGACACATTTCTGTTATGGGCTTTCTTTCTTCTCCCAGGACTCAGACACCCAAAAGCTTCTCTTCAGGAGACTTCCTTGAAGCCATCACGTCACCATAAATTCATGTTTCTCAGTTGCTGGGGTGGGTCTTCTGGGCACTTCACAGATAAAAACATCTGTCTTCCAAATTCCCCCACCTCGCCCTCCCACTTCCATTTCTTAATGAAGGTAGCTGCTGCTAACGCTCTATTCCTAAATTAGACTTACTTATTCACCCTATTTTCTCACATCATTCCTCTGCTGAAGGAATTGTGTGTGTGTGTGTGTGTGTGTGTGTGTGTGTGAATCTCTAGGAAGTATGTATATGTAAATATGCTCTGCATCTCAGGGTCTGGACCCATCTTCCTCTCTTCTCTCCTCCCCCCTCTTCTTTCTTGTCTTTGTTCCTCTTTCATTCTCTTTTCTTCCCTGATTTCCCTTCCCCCTTCCATTCCACACCCCTGCCTCTTTCTCTCTGCTTCTATCTATCTATCTATCTATCTATCATCTATCATCATCTATCTATCCGAAGTAGTCCATTTCCCTGTAACACAGTACAAATATATGTTGATATTGATTGATATTGAGGAATATCTCTTTAGAAAGAAATCTCTGAATAAACAATGGAGATAATTTATAGAATTTAGTGAAAATGAAGAAGATGAAGACATGTTCAGTTTTCTGATATTATACAATCAAGTTTAGCAATTAGGGTGGCACTAAATTTTATAGAAAAAAGAGGAAAGCTATTTATTGTAAGAAGATCACTTTTTAACAAGTAATCTAAAATTTACTGTAAATTTGAGTTCTTTTCTTAATGGGAAAGCCCACTGAGGGTAAAACTGGTGGGTTTTAGATTCTTCATTTCCTGCTCATTCTTCACCCAAGGGAGGGAATTTCAGTTTGGGGATCATAAAAGGTATAATGCAAAACATATAACTTGTCCTTTTTTTTTTTTTAACTCCAAGAAATGGATTTAAGGAAAATGTATTTCGCTTGCCTTGAAATGGTACTAAGGACTCAGAGAAGTTAAAATAATTGACTTCAGCAGCCCTGCTCTGATATCATGTTTCACTCTTCCTGTAAGCAGGTGGGCTCTATTAAGAAAGCTACAACAGTTTGGTAGCATGACATCTTTGGGGAAACAAAATCTATAATGACAAATGGAGTAATAAACAAGCAAAGATGAGTAATTCTAATAGATTTATAAAAGTAGAAATTGAAAGGAAGGAAATAAAAATATTGATTAGACATGACTTCTAAAAAATATCTCATACTCTAGTGACTTTCTTGAATATTTTATAATGCAATTATGCATATGTTTTAAAAGGTAACATTCTAAAAGTTCTGTTAGCTATGCATAATTAATAGTATTTTACAGAAAAAAATACTAGACTTCTATGAAAAAAGATAACCATTTATGTGAGCTATATAGTCATTTTTCAGTTTATTTGACTTTTTTTATATGTGTTACTAGACTTCATTATCAAAAAATGACATGCCCACTGCTCATAGCAGCCGTAATCTATTAGCCTAATGGATTGGAATTATAGGCTGTTTTCGGAATTGTCTATTGTGTGGCAGAAAACTAACATAAACCCTTTAGTAAAAAGCCTTGCCATTATTAAATGTAAGAAGTACAATGTGTTCCAGAAGATGTTAGTAAAAAGGATTTACGATATTTGACTAACCCACCAGAAAGTAATATGATGTTTAGGCCAAATAGAAGCCACTTGTGTTTTCTTGTTATTCTTTAGTAATTGAATACTGTGAGTTTTTTGCACACTGTTGGTTTTTGGCCAACAGTGCTGGATGTAAAATGGGTACTAATTGATTAATTGTCTTCTTGTTCTGTGCAACTTTATGAATATGCTGTGTGCACATGTATTTTATTATTACTCAAAATAGTACCTTGGTCAATTGCTTTAATCATCTAGTCAGAAACAACAAATGCAACAACACAACAAAATGTTGTGTCCCTGCTCTATACCCAGCATTGGATAGGCATAAGCTCATAGACATGACCAGATCCCAACAGTAACTTTCAAGGAAATAATCATATGTTCACATTCTCATAACTAACATGGGCATATTCTTACCACTTGTTCACATTGTCATATTCTCTCTGTTGTTTATGTCTCACCTTTACCACATGACATTATCAACATTTCTGCTTTTAGGTGTTCTCTGATAGGGACTGAGTCCACAAGCAGAAACTCCTGGAGTCTGAACTTTGATATTCTCACGTCCGGTTTTGAAACAAAGAGAAAAGGAAGGAAGGAATGATTCAGTTTTCCTTGTGGGGGCTACCCTAAGAGTAGGGGTGTAGGGAGCATCTGCCCAGCGAGGTGAGTCACCTGTGGACAGGAAGCATCAGAGCAGCAAGAGCACTATATGGAAGGACTTGTGCATGGCCAAATTTCCAAGAGGAAAAAGAGTCGTCATTGGCCACTGCTCAGGGGACACTTGAGGCACCTTGACTCAACCCTTCAAACCTACAAAGATGATACAGCTCTAGAAGCTCACTTGTGGCTGAGCTAACATTGATATTAACTGTTAGATCTGTTCGAGCTTACTCTTTAAACATTCAACTTTCTTTTATGCATTTTAGTTATTCCTCAAGAATAGCATCTTCCCTACAAATAAACCTCAATCATCGTTATGGACTGAAAGTTTGTGTCCTCCCAAAATTCAAGTGTTCAAACCCTAACCCCCAAAGTGGCGGCACTGGGAAGTGAGGCATTTGGGAGGCGATTCAATTTAGATGAAGTCATGAGAGTGGAGCCCCAGGATGGGATTAGTGTCCTTGTACAAGAAGGGATCAGAGCTCTCAGCTCACTCTGCCATGTGAGGACACGATGAGAAGGCAGCCATCGGCAGCTGGGGTTGGCGGGGGGGCTTTCGTCAGAAGCTGAATCTGCCAGTGCCTTGATCATGGACTTCATAGCATCAAAACTGTAAGAAATAAACGTTTACTGTGTAAGTTATTCAGTGTACTGAATTTTGTTGCAGAAGTTGAAGCCAACTAAGATAACCATTTATATTTAAAATTAAAACAAGTAATAAAAGGAGCGCCTGGTTGGCTCAGTCATTTGGGCGTCTGACTTCAGCTCAGGTCATGATCTCACAGTTTGTGGGTTTGAGCCTGGCATTGGGCTCTGTGCTGACAGCTCGGAGCCTGGAGCCTGCTTCAGATTCTCTCTCTCTCTCTCTCTGCCCCTCCTCTGCTCACGCTCTCTCTCAATAATAAACATTAAGAAATTTAAAAAAAACAAGTAATAAAAAATGGTTAGTTAATTGAAAATTCATTTTTCATGATATTAGCACTATCCAATTTCAAATATAGGAAATGATCATATCTTTAATGTAAACCCTGGAAACATCTGTGAAATAAACATTTCTTTCTTTCTTTCTCTTTTTAAAATTATTTTTTACGTGAGCTCTATGCACAGATTGGGGCTTAAACTCATGACCCTGAAATCAAGAGTCACATGCTTTACCAACTGAGCCAACCCGGCGTCCCAAGAAAGGATTTCCGATAAGTTGGCCAACATAGAACTAAGAGTTAATATTCAAATTGGTAATAAGGAAAGAATAAAAATAAAACAGCTTTTACATATGAATATTTTCCTACCTAAGTGTCTTAGAAACCAAACAAACAAACAAACAACAACAAAAAAATAACAACAAAAATAACTGAATCATACTATGGTAGGGTTTAATATTCTTTCTTGGAGAAAGCTCGTCATTTAGAAACTTAAACTGCCTCCACCAGTTCTCAAGGACACCCTTCTTTGTGTCTCTTTATCTCCTCTCTGTCTCTGTCTCTCTTTGTCTTTCTCTCTCTTTCACACAAACACATTATCTATTCATTTTTTGGTTGTTTTTTTTTTCTTTCTTTCTTCTTTTTTTTTTTTTTTTTTAGTCTAACAACATTTAATATTCTCTGACCATGTGCTTATAATTTAATTTGGAAGACAAAATATCTGCCGGCTCATTCATTCAATAGACATTTAACCAATGCCATTATTATTCCAAATATATGCACACACTAGGTAAATAATAAAAATAATTGAAGCAGTAAGATGTGACATCAGGTCCCAAGGTGAATAGGAGAGTTGTAGATATAATGACCTGAGATCAACACTACTGAGATCTTATTGTAAATGGAACTTAGACTGAATACGTAGATTTAGATAAAGGTAGAGGAGAGGAAAGGCCATTCAATTAGTGCGTTGGTGAAAATAGGGCACAGGTCTAGAGAGAAGAAGGGATATTGATATTAAATAGCAAAAATGACTCTAGAAAGAATATCGGCAGAGTGGGAGGACACTAATTATATATTAACTTATTGAATTTACTCAGAAGAAAGATATTTTCTATGGATTTAGACCTAAGAAAAATGCATGTGTACATTATTTCATACAATTTTAGACACTTACTAGAACATATCACCTATCATTTTATGAAATCAGTTTAAGAAAATGTCACTTAAGAAAATCCTAACTCTGGTGTTCTGAATGGGAAAAAATTCTGAATCAGAGTATGCAGATGTGGCCCATACCTTGAATAATCACTCTCCTCTTTGCTCACTTCCTATGTCATTAAGGAGTTGAGTTGGGGAGTAGGAGCGCAGACTCCATTTTCAATGCAATGTCCTGGGAATGTAAAATAAGGGTGATGCATCTTGGAAGTTGTCCAAGATCTACGGTTCTTTGCGAGTCATTTTTCCCCCCTATTGAGCATGTCTCATTGGGATCCATAATTATTGTTAAGTTCTACTGACTAACTTGGCAGTTTGTGATCTAACTTGGAAGCATTTCATCCCCAGTTGAACCACCAAGCTGATGTTGTGTGGAACAAAGACAACGCGTTCCCACTTGGATACCCCCAAATCACATACTCATAAACAAAATAAAGGATTGTTGGTTTTGTAGTCCACTTTGTCTTGTGGTGGTGCATTACACAAACATTTTTGATTGTAACGTATTTTAGTATCAAAAATGGAGTGTTTCAATAATAAAACAGTCTACTTGGGAAATGGCAGCATGCAGTTACTAGAAAAACTTAACCAAAGTGAGAAAAATATTAATAAAGCATGGAAAAGAGATGACTAATGCTTATAATGGCAAGGATCTTAACAAAACTGTTGACTGTACTGTGGTATTTAGAAATGTTACCTAGTGAACTAAATTATTGGATTTAGCTATAGAGATGTCTATGCAAACTAACTCCATATTGTTTAGCCGCATATAATGGAATACAAAGAAGGAAGATGATATAAGGAGGGGACTGGTATATTTTTTAGAACAATTGAGAAAAAATGTAAAAGAATAAAGACTAGTTGGTTTCAAATATAAAAGTAGTTTGCATCCCCAATACTTTGCAATGGGTGATTATCAAATCAAGAATGATATTATGGCAAAGGCCCAGGCCACTGACTATAAACCATGACCTCAGGAATGAGATATCAAAAGAATGTATTTGAGACTTTTTAAGACTGCAGAAAGATGTAAGATGGTGCTTTATCTACTATTTAAGAAAAGTCTCAGAGATTATTAAGAACATTATATATATATATAATATTTATATATTATATTATATTATATTATATTATATCATATATATATATATATATATATATATGTAGAGAAGGCCTCAAAAACAAAATGGTTGTGATTTTGGTCTATGGATTTAATTTTATTTTTTTAAAAAAAATTTTAACATTTATTTATTTTTGAGACAGAGAGAAAGCATGAACAGGGGAGGGTCAGAGAAATAGGGAGGCACAGAATCTGAAACAGGCTCCAGGCTCTGAGTTGTCAGCACAGAGCCCAACGCGGGGCTCGAACCCACGGACCGCGAGATCATGACCTGAGCCAAAGTCTGACGCTTAACCAACTGAGCCACCCAGGCACCCCTATGGATTTAATTTTAAATTGGCACATAGCTATCCAGGGCATTTTTATGTCTTGCATATTTATATTAAAAGGATAGAAATGGTGCACAAGGAAAAGAAGACCGTGGGTTCCCAAACTTCTTTTGACAGGAAGAAAATGAGAAGTCTCCCCAGTGACAAATACAGGCTACTTCTCCTAAAAACACAAGAATAATTCAGAAAGAAGCACTTAGACTGTAGAGAATCATTCCCCAGGAACATAGCTGGATCCTAATCAAGGACCTGGCTACATATTTTTGGCTTGACTTCAAAACTGCTATGAAGCTATGAATCCTTATGGTCTCCCATCCCTCTCCTCTCCTCATTCGAATGGGAGTTTCTTTTGTGGTTACCTAATGCATGCCATGTTGCTGTATGTTTGGAGTGTGGTTTGATAAGTCACTTTTCTCTGCAGTTAAGGGTCTTCATATTATAAGGTACAGGCTATGGAGTGTGTGTGTGTGTGTGTGTGTGTGTGTGTGTGTATCTGAAAAACAGTAATCAAGATCATTATTCTCACTTGAACTTGGTTAGTGACTAGATCCTGGACCTCAAAACAGCACACAATAAGAAGAAGTCTCTTTACACCTTGGAACAGGGAGATTTTTTATGCATTTTTCATGTTCAGGTGTTGTAAATGACTTGTGGTCAGATGGAATATGGCGTTTTACGCCCCACATTGAATGATGGTTTGTTATGCAGCAATAGATAATCAGAACATAAAGTCAGCTGAGATTAAGGGAGAGCATAAGTTCGGAAGTTTCAGGATAGAGCAGGTGTATGATTTTCATCTAGAATAAATGGACAAAAAAACTTAGCGTGATTGGTAGTCAGCACTAAAGTTTTGATTATAATTGTTATAATAAATCACAATGTATTTAATGCATTATAAATCATAGTTTTAAAATTTCCTCTTATTTTTAACATAAGGCTTCCTCCCCATAACATTCACTCTTAGAAATGTAATTCATGAACATGATTTCATAAGAATAGTTCTCAAAGTATTATCTCACCACAAATTAGTATCTGGTTTATAACTGTCTTATTCTCAGCTGTGGACCAAATGGAAGAGTTAGGTGACACAGAGTTGCCAAGTAGTACGGATATTGAGAGGCAAACAGGGAAAAGGCAGAAGACAGGGTCTATACGGAAACCAAAATTATGCATAGTAGAAGCCATGGTAAATAGAAGGCACAAGGGAAAGAAAGATTAACATATATATATTCATATACACACTACAAATTGAATGTGTTCTCCCAAAAACTCATTTGTGAAAGCCCTGATTCCAGCTGTAATAATATTAGAAGGTGTGGTCTTTGGGAAGTAGCAGTTTTAGATGAAGACAGAAGACTGTAGCTCCCATGATGGAATTAGAAACTATACAGAGAGCTATCTCTTTCTGCAAGGATACAGCAAGAAGGTGGCCATATGCAAACCTGGAAGGAGTATGTCACCACACACTGAATTTGCTGGCATGTTGATTTTGAAATTACCAGCCTCCAGAACTGTGAGAAATCAATACTTGTTGTTTAAGCCATCCAATTTATGATACTGATGGCCCTCAATTTGTGATGTTTCGACATGATTTTTTGACTTCACAGTGGTGCAAAATCGATATCCGTTCCTTAGAAACTGTACTTCAAATTTTGAATTCTGCTATTTTCGTGGGCCTGCAATCAATACGCTCTATGACCCGCTCTCGTGTCACTGGCCAGTGGTAGCGGTCATAGTTCCCAGTCAGCCATGTAATCACAAAGGTCAACAACTGATACAGTTACAACTATTCTGTACCATGCAACTGTTCTGTTTTTCATTTTTAGTACAGTATTCAATAAATCATATGAGCTATTCAACACTTTATTATAAAATGGGCTTGGGGTGCCTGGGTGGCTTGGTCAGTTGAGCCTCCAGCTTCAGCTCAGATCATGATCTCATGGTTCATTAGTTGGAGCCCCATATTGGTCTCTCTGTTGTTAGCACAGCACAGGCTCTGTGTTAGATGATATGGCCAACTGCAGGCTAAGGTAAGTGTCTTAAGCATCTTTAAAGAGACTAGACTAAGCTATAATGTTCAATAGACTAAGTGTATTAAATGCAGTTTTGGGACTTTTCAATTTGTGATGAGTTTATTGAGACATAACTCCATTGTAAGTCAAGGAAGGTCTATATTTTGTCATAGCAGCCTGGGCTAAGAATCTATATGTATATGTATATGTATATGTATATGTATATCTATATCTATATCTATATCTATATTTACTTTAGAGCAGTGGAATAAGGTAAAATTTGCAGAAAAGCGAAGATGAAGGGACTGATGTTGATTCAGAGAAGTGTCTTACTTATAGAGTCATTAGTTAATACAGTAACTCACAAAAATAATTGAATTTTTAAAATGAATCAGCACTATTCTAGGTATTAGAGATGAACATATTGACAATAGAGAATACTAAATACAATAGAGAATACAGTGAGGGACATAGATCTTAACCTGAAAAAAGCATACACATATATAGACATAGGTAAAATAATTTTTAAAATTAAATGTATGAATACATATACAGTTATAAAATATATCAAAATAAGTGGAAATACATACACCATAGGAAGGCAAGATAATGGTAGTTACAATGGAGTAGCTTGGTATTCTCCATTAGGTGGTTAGGAAGGCCCCATTGAAGAAGTAACATTTTTTTCCTGCTTTCTTCTCTAGGGTTTTGATGGTTTCCTTCCCTGTCTCACATTCAGGTCCTTCATCCGTTTTGAGTTTATTTTTGTGAATGGTGTAAGAAAGTGGTCTAGTTTCATTCTTCTGCATGTTGCTATCCAGTTCTCCCAGCACCATTTGTTAAAGAGACCATCTTTTTTCCATTGGATATTCTTTCCTGCTTTGTCAAAGATTAGTTGGCCATACATTTGCGGGTCCAATTCTGGAGTCTCTATTCTATTCCATTGGTCTATGTGTTTTTGTGCCAATACCATACTGTCTTGATGATTACAGATTTGTAGTAAAGGCTAAAGTCTAGGATCGTGATGCCTCCCACTTTGGTTTTCTTCTTCAATATTACTTTGGTTATTTTGGGTCTTTTGTGGTTCTATATAAATTTTAGGATTGCTTGTTCTACCTCAGCCGCAGCAAGTTCTTCCTTGACACATTTCCAAAGACAAGGGAATTAAAAGCAAAAATGAACTATTGGGAACTCATCAAGATAAAAATTTCTGCACTGCAAAGGAAACAATCAATAAAAGTAAAAGTCAACCGACAAAATGGGAAAAGATATTTGCAAATGACATATCGGATAAAAGGCTAGTATCCAAAATATATAAAGAACTCACCAAACTCCACACCCAAAAAACAAATAATCTAGTGAAGAAATGGGCAGAAAACATGAATAGACCCTTCTCTAAAGAAGACATTCAGATGGCGAACAGGCACATGAAAAGTTGCTCAACGTCACTCCTCATCAGGGAACTACAAATCAAAACCACACTGAGATATCACTTTATGCCAGTCAGAGTGGCTAAAATGAACAAATCAGGAGACTATAGATGCTGGTGAGGATGTGAAGAAACGGGAACCCTCTTGCACTGTTGGTAGGGATGCAAACTGGTGCAGCCTCTCTGGAAGACAGTGTGGAGGTTCCTCAAAAAATTAAAAATAGATCTACCCTATGACCCATCAATAACACTGCTAGGAATTTATTTATCCAAGGGATACAGGAGTGCTGATGTATAGGGGCACTTGTACCCAATGTTTATAGCAGCACTTTCAACCATAGCCATATTATGGAAAGAGCCTAAATGTCCATTAACTGATGAATGGATAAAGAAGATGTGGTTTATATATGCAATGGAATACTACTTGGCAAGGAGAAAGAATGAAATCTGGCCATTTGTAGCAATGTGAATGGAACTGGAGAGTGTTATGCTAAGTGAAATAAGTCAGGCAGAGAAAGACAGATACCATATGTTTCCACTCATATGTGAATCCTGAGAAACTTAACAGAAGACCATGGGGGAGGGGAAGGGGGAGTTACAGAGAGGGAAGGAGGCAAACCATAAGAGACTCTTAAATACTGAGAACAAACTGAGGGTTGATGGGGGGTGGGCGAGAGGGGAAAGTGGGAGATGGGCACTGAGGAGGACACCAGTTGGGATAAGCACTGGGTGTTGTATGGAAACCAATTTGACAATAGATTATATAAAAAAGAAGAAGAAGAAGAAGAAGAAGAAGAAGAAGAAGAAGAAGAAACATTTGAGGAAAGAAATGAAACAAAGGAGAAAGACACCTGAACAAACATTCCAGGGAGAAGGAATCGTAGGTGCCTTGGTCCAAAAAGGGAGTGTGTTTGAAAGTTTGTAAACAAGTGATATAACAGGAGTGAGAATAAGATAGATTTGTAATGAGAGAGCAGACAGAAGCCGGTTTGGGCAATAGATTTTATTTTGAGAGAAACAGAAATTGAATGGTAGGCTTAGCTCAGGAGAGTGACATAACCCAGTATAGATTTGAGTAGGCTCGTCTCGTCTCTGTATAGAGAACCTCAGAGCAAGATTGGAGACAGGGCTGCGGTTAGTACACTGTTGTAGATGTCCCGAGTAAGCATGTTGGAACTTTTGACTACAGCAGTTAGCTGATTCACAGTGGAAGGCAGTGATTACAAAGGGGATAGATTTTGAAAGCAGAGCCTAAGTCACTGCTGATGGATTGTTTGTGAGAGATAATGATGTCAAGTTTTACTTTGCTAGTTAATTCTGTTTTGTCTTGTGTATCCTAAGCACCTGGATGAATGGGAGCTCTACTTCTTCCGGTAGAGAACAGTATCATAGGAGCGATTCTGGAGCTGATGTTGGGAAGAATTCAGAGTTTGCCTTAGAATGTGTTAAACTTGAAGTACAATATTATTATCCAAGTGGGGGTATCTTGAAGTAATTTGATCTCTGTGTAACTGGATGGAGTGACAGGTCATTCATTCAATTATAGGATGCAGGAGGGAGGATAAATTGAAAGTGAGACGTGGGAGGAGAGGTATATTTGTTGCTGAGTCGCAAGCACTATTGTTGAATACCTAGAGTTAATATTGTATAAAGGTAAGGAAAGAAAGGTATATTTTTGATTGGTCTGTTGATCCTGACACATAGGACCCTTTAATGATTACGTCACTACGGTAGAGAGAGTTGGGCTGTGTATAGCAATACCTAATCGTGAGTACAATAGGTGAAAAGTATTTTTTTTTGAAAAATGGTAGGGCAGTAGAGGTAAAAATAATTGTAAGTGCCTTGAAGGGGAGCTAGAAATATACAAGAAAAGCACTAGCTCATATCTTTTAAAAGTGTTTTTATTACATGATAATTGATAATAAAAAGAATACAGATAATTTATATGTTAATTAAAATATAATAGTTAAACAAATTTCCATTAACTCACCACAACACCATACTGAAAATGGTTTGAAGGTATAAACAGCTATTTTCTATTAAAAAAGTCATTAAACATTTTGCAAACATGTAAAACAATGCCATTCCTCTCACCAATATTTTTAAAGATATTATGTTTTCAGTGAAGTTTCAGGTTCATAGTCAAATTGTTGAGAAAGTCCAGGGATTTCTCATATACTATACCCTGTCCGCACACACATAGGCTCCCCCATTATTACATCATTTTCCAGAATATCCCTCACTCGCATGCGTTACAGCTGCTAAACCTACATTTACTTGGTACTGTACGTTCTATGGATTTGGACAAATGTAAAATGACATGTGTCCTTCAATACTGTATCGTACAGAGTATTTTCACTGCCCTAAAGATTCTCCATGCTCTGCCTATTCATCCCTTCCCCACCCTCACCCCTGGAAATCATTTTACTGTCTCCATGGTTTCGCCTCTTACAGAATGTCACATAGGTGGAATCATACAGTAGGTGGCCTTTCAGATGTATTTCAGATAAGATTTCTATTTATTTCTTTTTAGTGCTGAATAACATTCCACCGTTTGGATATATTATTTATCCATTCAATTACTGAAGGACATCTGGCTGTTGCCAAATTTTGTCAATTATGAATAACGCTGCCACAACCCTATGTGTGCAGGTTTTTGTGTGGGACTCCTGCTGTTCCACAACCACACCAGCATTTAGGGTTCTTTTTACCAATAATTTTCTGGAAAAATATTATTTTTTAATATGAGATTTGGCTATTGATGTTAACATACCATGGGCTTCTTACTGTTATTTTTCAACTAGCTAAAATATTTTAGGAATCATTCTGTTTTAATTAACAATATAGTAAATATCAATGCATATATAGTCCATAAAATTTGTGATCCATATTAGTTACAGTTCCTTAGAGAAACAGAACAATAGGATCTATATCTATCTATATCTATATCTATATCTATATCTATATCTATATCCATATCTATATCTATATCTATATCTATATCTATGTCTATGTCTATATCTGTATCATATACGGATATCTGCATCATCTATATTTATATCTGTATCTATATCAAGAGAGAGAGAGACTTGTTATAAGGAATTGACTTATGTAAGTATGAAAGCTGGTAAGTCCAAAGTCTGCATGGTGAGCCAGTGGTATGGGAGATCCAAAGAGAACTGAGGTTACAGTTTGAAAGTTTAAAATCTCTCATACATGAAGAGCCAATGTTGCAGTAAAAGTCCAAAGACAGTCAGCTAGAATTCCCTCTGGCTTGAGGCGATTGGTCTTTTTATTCTAGTCCAACCTTCAGCTGATTGAATGAAGCCCACCCACACTGTATGGAGGACAGTTTGCTTTATGCAAGTGAACAAATGCAAATATTAATCTCACTCAAAAACACCCAAACAGAAACTAACAGGATAATTTTTGAACAACCATCTGGGTAGTACCTGGGTATCCTGCAGCACAATATATAAAATATCCCAATATATGTGTGTGTATATATCTATAAAATACACCTTTGATTTATTCTACTTTAGGTGGACATTTGAATTGTTTAGGGATTTTTGTTATGAACAAATTTCTAAGACTTGAGACTCCTGGGGTTTGTTTTGTTTTTTGTTTGTTTGTTGTTTTTTTCGGTTCTTGCTGCATTCATAACGATTTTCTAGAATATATATTTCTAGAACATTCTAGAATTTTCTAGAACATATATAGGTGAGTAAATGCTTGGTTACAAGATATGCTCATGCTTAGTTTATAGAATAATGGTAATTTGTTTTCCAAACTGCCAATTCATTTTCCAAATATACTAATTTATACTCTCACCATCAATGCATAAGTATTTTCTCTAAATCCTAATCAACTATAGGTATTGTTAAAATTCTTTATTTAAAAAAATTTTTTTTATGTTTACTTATTTTTGAGAGAAAGAGGGACAGAGTGTGAGTGAGGGAGGGGAAGAAAGAGAGGGAGACATAGAACCCGAAGCAGGGTCCATGCTCTGAACTGTCAGCACAGAGCCCGATGCGGGGCTCAAACTCACGAACCCAGAGATCATGACCTGAGCCAAAGTTGGCCACTTAACTGACTGAATCACCCAGGCATCCCTGGTGTTGTTAAAATTTTTAATGTTTGACAGTTGTTGGGAGCTAAACTTTTTTCCTACCATTGTACTTTTGAATGGAGGATGGAGAGGACTGTGAATTAACTGATAATAAATTAATAGAAAAAAAGACAAGGTGTATTTACACATTCACACATTTGCACTCACTAGTGAGTTACTCAACAAGTAACCAAAGGTAAAGGTTTATATACTAACTCCACAAAAAAACTTGGGGTATCAGGGGTGGGGGGCTTCAGCATAAAAATTTCGTGGGGCTTCTTGACGCTAATGGGAACGGGCAGTCTTTCTTCTTCCCAGCTGGCAGTTTCCCTGTAGGGGAATTTATGGTCACTCAATTCCCACTCCCCAGTGCTACAGGTCAGTCTTCTTTCAAACAGGAAAATTCCTCAGAGCGTGGTGGTCAATGAGAGCTGCACAGGTGTTTTTTTTCTGGGCAAGAGGCTCTGCTTAAGTTTAGATAATTTTTTGTTTGTTTGTTTTTGTTTGTTTGTTTGTTTGTTTTTTAGATAATTTCAGTTTAAAATAAGCCAAACACCACAAATACCTCTAATTTCTTTATAGTCTAATAGGTACAATATTGAATGTTATTGAAGTCTGCATTTACATTTTCCCTGATGATTAATGACTTTGCGTATCTTCTGACATGTTAATAAGCTTTTCAGATGGCCTGTTTTGTAACATGTCTGTTCGTGCTGTGGACATTTTTTTTCGTGTTGGGTTAATGTACTTACATTTCTTAATTTGCAGGCTTCTTTCTATATTTTTGGAGGCAATTCTTTTGTGTGGTATAAATATTGGAAATGACTGTTTCTTGTTAAGGAATTTGGATAAAAGAGGCTTTGTATTTAATGTTATCTAATAATTTATTTATTTTTAGTGACTCCTGTGTGTGTGTGTGTGTGTGTGAGTGTGTGTGTGTGTATGTGTGTGTGTGTGTGTGTGTTTAAGAAAGCCTATATCACCTTTAGGTTTTCAATCTATTTTCATTTTTTCCCCTAAAAAGGCTAAAATGTTTGGTGGTAGATAATTCCAAAGAGGGTCATTACCCAGGATTCTGATCCCTTGGAATCAAATACCAAAGTAGGGACTGCTGTGAACTGATTTTGAAGAAGTAATTTAAGTCCCAGTTACTTGGCCTTAAGATTCAGAAATCTTCTGGGGTGCTTTACCCAATCAATGAGCTTCTTAAACGCAGAAAACTTCCTCCGGGTAGCAGAAGCAGTAAAAGTCAGAGTGTCAAAGCACAAAAAGGGTTTCATGTACTGTTGCAGCTTAACCATGTAGGATCCATGCAATTAGAGCTGCAGAGTTCTCTAGAAGTTGAGACTGGCACCTAGTAACAGCCTGTAAGGAAATGGGAACCCCAGTCCTACAACCACGAAGAACTGAGTTCAACCAATGAACTGAGTGAACCTGAAGAAGATTTGTCCATGTGCCTCCAGAAAAGAGCCCAGTCTAGCCAACACCTTGGTTGTGGCCTTGTGAGGAGCTTAAGCAAAGAACCCATCTGAACATACCTGGACCTCCTGGCCTATAGAACTGTGAGATCACAAATGAATATTGTTTTAAGCTACTAAGACTATGAACTTGTAATGCAGAAATATAAGCTAATACATTTTGCCTTTATATTTCAATCTTTAATGTGAAGACTTAGTGAGGGTTTAATTTTATTTTCCCCTATGGATAAGCAGGACCTGATAGAAATTAGGGATACAATTTTATTTTTCCATATACTGACTAATTGCTTTAAAACTTCTTATCATCCTAGCAAACTCTAAGCTTAATCCATATTAAACTTTCCTTCTTAATAATAAAGGACCTTATAATATTCTATTTTCATCATCCTTGTTCTGCTATACTATTATTTTCTAATATTTTTGACTTATTTTAATTTCAAAGTTAGCTATTGGTATTATTATAGATATTGCCATGTTCATTATTTATAAAGGATTTTTTATTGCCTAACATCAACGAAGTCCTTTGTATTTTTTACAAGCTTACTTTCTCCCCCACATCATTCCTTATTCATTACATTCCTCACATTTCAGGGCTTCCTCATAAGATTCTTCTTATTATGCCTGAATTTATTGTAGAAAACTATATTGGTTACATTCCTTAGGTTTTTGCGCTATTTAATATTAAAGCAGCAAAATTCAAAAGCCACCTCCACAGGCATCTTGTTAATCACTAGTACTCCCACATCATTTTACAGGTGAGAAGATTGAGCCCCAGAGGCTGAGTCTCATAAGGCCACAAAAAAACAAAGCAGAAAAACTAGAACATTTCTGGGCCTCATCTTGTATCAATTTGGTATCCTCTCCACCATTCCCTATGCTTGGAAATTCCGTCTGACTTAGAAACATCTTGAATTCATTGTCACCTCCTCTTCCTGTAATAACATCTTGCCTGGTTCTCCGAACTCTGAGGGAAGTTGGATGAGGGGAGAAAGCACTGAAAATGCTCTTTTTTGAGTATCTTAGCTTGAAAACAGTAGTGAGATTGTCTGATAATATCTACATAGTCATGTTTTCAAACTTTGTCCCAGGTCTAGAGTACATTGAATAATAAAGTAGTGATTTCTGCTCTGGTATCCTGTTGTCTGTGCTTATTAAATAAAATGTTTCTCATTATTCCCTTATAGAGGAAAACTGAGAGTGCTGATTTCTAATGATTTCACATCAGGAACATTACATTTCATGTGATTGATATACAGAATGGGTAAAATTGTCGCATGAATATTTCATAGCATAGTTACAATCCTTGTATTTGCACCTAACATATTTAGAGTATATTATTTACGAAACTTCACGTAAGTGATACTCCACGTATCTACCAGGCAAAAGTGAAATAAGGCAAGATTTTTAGAAAGAAAAAAAATGTAGGGGCGCCTGGGTGGCTCAGTCGGTAGAGCATCCAACTTCATCTCAGGTCATGATCTCATGGTTTGGGGGTTCAAGCCCTACATCAGGCTCTGTGCTGTCAGCTCAGAGCCTAGAGCCTGCTTCAGATTCTGTGTCTCCCTCTCTCTCTGCCCCTCCCCCACTTGTGCTCTGTCTCTCTGTCTCTCTCTCTCAAAATAAATAAGCATTGAAAAATTTAAAAAGAAAAAAAAGTTTAATTTATTATTTTTAATAACTTGTGATGCATCAGTTTTTAAAAATTGTCTTTAGAAGTAGAATATGGCCCACTACCTTAATTACACATTCATTATTTGTGCAAGAAACTCATTCAGAGAGTTTAATTTGGAAAATTCTTGATATATGTATTATTATTTACTCTGCATTTTGTATCATCAAGTCTCTTATAAACTGCTAGTGAATCACATAAACTTAATTGATTAAGTGTTCATTCAAATTTATGACTCTGATTAGACACTAAATGTTTTGCATACAAATCATTTTATGCTGGTTGGGTCCATTTAAAGTATTGCAGTGAATTTTATAAATGAATATTGACATTTCAATATTGCAACATTTTGCTAACACATTATCTGATAACAACAAAAATAAGCAAAGGGGTTTAAAAAAAGAAAGCAATTTAATTTCACAAATAAAACAGCTCAGTCTCCATTCACTATGTGCAATTGAAAAGATTAATCTTTCGTCCTCATGGTGACTACCGTAATAGGGGTGGAAAGTCTATGGAGAATGTCAGCATTGTTATCAAACAGCATCACGTGCTACAAGGAAATCATTCATGAAAGGAAGAGTTAATAGCAGAAAACTTCACTCATCAACTTTTAATAAATTGCCACATCCACTCTAACTTTCAGTAACCATCACCCTAATCAGTCAGTAGCTATCAACATCAAGTCAAGAGTTTTCACCGGCGAAAAGATTATGACTCACTGAAAGCTCAGATGATGGTTAGCATTTTTTTTAGTAATAAAGTATTTTTTAATTAAGGAAGTAAAAAAAGGGAAAAAAATCCTGCATTGTTTATAGCTACCTACAAGCATCCCTTCTTTATACAGAGAAAGTATCTATAGTGGTTATATTTTGTGATTAGATTTCTCATGAGAGAAAAATAAAGCACAGTTGATTCAACGCCTAGTATGCAACCAGTGGGCAAAGAAGAAAGAGCTGTCTTGTCCTCAAAGTGATACTTTTCTTATACTATTTCCTCTTAATGGGCTAGTTGTGTCTAGTTGCCTAGAGTTGTTGGTATTGTGATTATTTTTCCCATTTCCTTTTTTGTCTTCTCTCAGCCCTGTCTTAGATACTCTTTGCTTTTTTATTGATCTCTGTCTGGGACCTATGTCCACCTGACATGATGTTCATCCCATGGGCACTTGTTTCTGGGGAAGAGTGGTACAAGGACATCTAATCTTCCTTTTCCAGCTCCTTTCATTAATAACACAAAATTCTATTAACACAAAGATGGCAAGGATAACTCGAGGGACTTTTGAAATAGAGGGATATAATTTGAAAGTCAGGGATTAGTGTATTATACCAGTAGTCCAAAGGAAAACCACTCATACGCAAAACACAAAACTTAATCGAGAGGGTCTCTAGTCCTACTCCCTAGATTTGTGATTTGCTTTTTTTTTCCCTTAAATTCCAAGAGTCTCATTATTCAATCATTCCAGGGTATGTTTCTGAACTTGTCGTAAAAGCTTGTTCATTACCACGAAAATTGTTCTCATTTTATGATTGATTCCTTCTGCCTACCAAAAATCCAAAGATAAAGAAGCTCACGTCAGTGAATTCTATAGGTAAAGACCACCCAGTCAATAATAAAACCATGTAGAGCTGGTCAGCTTTTCTCCTCTCGTGGTAACTTTTGGACCCGATGTATATGTTCACATGCACACAAATTTTAAAGAAAAAGTATTAATACGAATCACCATGATAGAACTAGTCTAATTTCATATTAAAGAATTTTTTCTCTTGTTAAACATTACATAAAATTCCCAGGTTTCCTTAACTTTAAAATAATGTTATTTTTATCTTTTTTTTTCTGTTTTCCAACAATATCAAAAGTTACTCACGCACAAGAAATGCAGCCCAATTAGCATGTCTCATCAGACTGCAAAATTTCTGCTGGAACACACTTTACTTTGCTTAAGCTTTGAAATTTTCTACTGTTTGATGGGTCAAAATTCTTGGGAGGATCAACTCTCCTCACTAATCCCTGGAGGTGAAAAAAAAGAGACATGATATGCATTTATTAAACTTTTTTTTCCAGAGAAAATTCTCTGCATGGCAAAAGTAA
Organism: Panthera uncia; assembly: GCF_023721935.1. Lineage (NCBI taxonomy): Eukaryota > Metazoa > Chordata > Mammalia > Carnivora > Felidae > Panthera > Panthera uncia. The sequence goes on from NC_064810.1 coordinate 20,087,836, forward strand.
TACTTCAGGTACAAAAAGATTTATAGTAATATTTCTTACATACCTAAATTGCAGTGGAAAAGGAATCAACAGAAATCCCTCACACTGAGTATACTATGAAGTTGATGGGGTATGTCAGGAAGAAGTAATGTGCTGTAATGTGTTGACCCCATTGGTAGGCATGTTACTATGTAGTTCCAGGGGTTAAGACCAAAGTTATTCATGGTAAGACCTTGGATTTAGTACTCTCTAAGCTGCACCTCTTTCAAAGTTATATTATTGGCTACAGGGGACTTGGTTAGAATTAGTAAAATTTCATTGCATCAGCAAAAGCAAATTAGATGTCACGTTCGAGTGTTAGTGTGGGAGAAACACGGCTCGCTCAAAAAGGTTTCAACAGCTAATGCCCACTTGGAAAGAAAATGTTTTTGTGTCTTATGCTGTATAATACTCATTTCCTTTTCTTAGGAGATGATTATGTGAGGCATCCAAAGTGGAACTTTATGTTTGAATGGTTTGTTTATGTAAGGCTGGAGCATATCTTTTTTAAAACAAAGAACAGTGCATACTTTTTAAAACGGTATCTCAGGCGTTAGTGTAGCTGTGATCATGCTTGCTTAGTTAAATTTCTTCCTAGCAATAAAAAATTCAGTTGTGGTCATTATAACATACACTACAGTGGAAAAGTAGAAATTATCAAATCAACTGGAATTATTTGCTAACTTAGGAGACTTTAACCATTCATTTGAAAAAAAAATAATCTGGATGATTAACCATTAATTGCTGATTTTGACAATATGTATGGAATAATTGCTTATCTACTCTACTACAGTCAATCAGTATAACAAACAAACAGTGAGGATTTTGCATGGCTGAAGGATTTCCTCTTGTGATCTACCGCTCAAGAAGCAAGCCAGTGAAGACTGCTTGATCAGAGATTAGAAAATGTCACTTTTTCAAAATCCCTCCATAAACTGTTGTGTTTCTCTTTCCCCTGAAACAAATTGAGACCAAGAACAGTTTGAAAGAATTCTGAACTTGAAATATTGGTTAGCTGCATGCTTTAGTATATGTGTTGTATAGTATTATTAAAGAGAGTCAAATTTATTGAAATGGCATACTATTTTCAAAAATACATGTAATCTAAATTACATATACATTCTCCAGTTGTTAACAGAATTTAACTTAGAAAAAATTCATGGCCCATTATGGTTAATAGCTTCTCTATGCTGTTTGCCAAAAACAGTAAAACACTGCTTCATATAATCATTATAAAATAACAAGCATTTACATGGTTAGACAAACTAAGTGATGGTTCACTGTAAACCACTGAAAAATTATGAAAGACTAGCGAAATGAACTTCTCATAATGGCTACCCTTAGAATGAATTTCACCAGTATATACGGCATTCCCCTACAAAATCAGAAATAATCACACAGGATGGAGATAAAGCATAGAATCTAAGTGAACAACAGTAGAAAGTAAAATTTAAGTGTAAAGTGAAAAAAATGTTTACACATGAACATTGAACTTTGGATTTAATACCGTTTACTCCAGTTTCAAGATGAATATCACATCCACCAAAATGTACTTGGAATTTGGTATAAGACATGGAAAATAGATCTCTTAAGTCTTTTTTTTCCAAGTTTAAATGCTCACCATGTAATAAAATTGGGAAAATCTTTAAGAAATAACATTCTCGATGCCATAATAAAGGCACAGCCAAAATATTAAAAACTTCTAAAACCATCATATAATTTTATAAATACCTAAGAATGATGAATTTTGAATTATAAATATTTTTTTCCTCAGCTTTGCTCTTTATTAACTTATCAATATATCCTGGAGGTGACCTTTAAGTACAACACAGAGATACCCTCACTCTACTTTTTAGCTATGCAACACCCTATAGTGTATATTTGCCACAATTTAACCACTGGTTTCACATTTATCACCATTTGGGTTCTGTCCAGTCTTTTGCTATGATCATCAGTGCTTCAGTGAATAGCCTTGTGCATTTTTCCTTTTGCATTTTGGGGTAGTTTCCTAGAAATGGGGTGCTGGAACAAAGAGAGAGAAGCATATGTAATTTTGCTAGATATTACTAAACTTCTACAACCGGGAGGGAACCATTTTGCATTTTCGCCAGCCAATCTGTTCCTTACAGCCTCACCAACAGTTTATGTTGAAAACTTTTGGAGTTTGCCCATGCAATAGGTGAAAAGCAAAAAGCATTTTTAAATGCCAGTAATCCCAGTTTTGCCAGTGAGAGTTTACTCAACATACCTCTTGTGCAAATCAATTTGCTTTTCTAAAACTCACACCTTTAGAACTGAGCGTATTCTTTTCTTGTCCTACACATTTTATCTTTTTTTTTCTTTTAAAAAACAAAATAAAAAACTGTATACTATTTCTCTTTTGAAAATCAGACTCTGAGGAAATGAATTCAGGAAGACATGGATAATTAACATAAGCACAGACCACCTCTGCTTGTTTTAAATTAAAAAGGAATTACAAATGCAAATGGTGGTCTTCAAGGACCAGTATTTTGATATAAAGGCCATATGGCAGTTTCTTTTCTAGAACAACATGGCAGATTTAAATGCAAGCAGTGCTCCACATTGCTCTTCTGTAGCCCAACTCAAATACTTCTGAGGATATATATGCAACTTTTGGGTGTGATCAGCACTTTGAAAATATTTTGTTATCTTACACGTCTGTACAAGCCATAGATAATTTAAGTAAAATGTAAAACTTTCATTCCGAATGATGACTTAGAAGTTGTTTAGAATCACTTTTTTACTCCTGTTACATAATTTAGGGCAGTAGTTTTCTCCCTAATGTGCGATTGGTTCATGGATAAACTGCTCTTTTATTCTGAGTTGATAATACAGATTCTTACTACCAAAAACCCATTTCTCTCAGAGCCAGAGATACTGATTGTGTTTTAGCAACTAAAATATACGGAATAAATGGTGGGATTATATTTACATTGTATATAGGGCAAATAGAGCTTTACCCAGAGTGGTAATAAAGTCTTAACTTAGTGCTTCCAATAGATTCTTGTTGTTTTCCTTGGGGTCTACTATAATTCAAAATGTGCTGAGGACATGAAGGTATATTTTCTATTTGGGGCTCTTTGAGGCTCTTTGTTCCCTTTCTCCATTATAAGAGAGACTATAACTTTCCAGGTATTTTATAGATTCTCCTCAGGGAAACGTCCACAGTAGATATTCCACTCTGTTGTTAAAAAGCTAATGCCGGAAACTAAACGTGGCAGTGTTACCACTTTCAAGGAAAACAAAAACAAATTTTTCTGGTAACTTCTCACTGATGCACGTATTCATCATTCTTTGTCTACCAAATGGCAACTCTGTTACATGTATTATTTCTGTTTCACAAGATATCTTAAGATAGTTATTATTACACATTTTACAGTTAAAAAATGAGAACCTGAAAAGTCAAGTAACCTACTGGTTGTCACACTGTTGTTTGATTTGTGAACCTCAAACACAGTTCCCAAAGCATTTTTATGCAATGAGCCACTTCCCCAGTGACGTTGTCATGTGATCCTTGACCATTTTTATAGCTATTTCCCTTGAAGAAAATGGAAGGTTTTTCTGTGTGCATGTGATTTTATTGTGGCCATGGCATTTATCCATTATACTCTAAGACTGCATGTATATAAAAGTAAGTAATTTTGTTAACAGGAAATGAAAAATTTCTATACTTGCAGTCAACAAAATGTTAAGGCATTCTTCTTAGTATTAAAGATCATAGGTTTGGGAGGCACTTGGGTGGCTGAGTTGGATCCGAGAAAAAAATTGGGGAAAGATAGGCATCCGACTCTTGGTTTCAGCTCAGATCATGAGCTCATGGTGTCGTGAGTTCAAACCCCACCTTGGACTCTGTTCTGAGAGCGCAGAACCTGCATGGGTTCTCCCTCTCTGTCTCTCTCTGTCCCTCCCCCACTCAAGCTGTCTCTGTGTCTCTCAAAATAGGTAAATACACTTTAATAAATAATCATAGACTTTGGATTCAGATTGCTCAGGTTCATGTCCTCCTGAATCAGATATTAGGTGTGTAGTTTTGGGAAAGTCATTTAATCGTTCTGTGCTTCAATTTCTATACCTATTAAATCAGCATAATAAAATACAACTCATTGGATTCAGAAAAACAGTAGTTAAAAATATATGTATATATTCACCCTCAAATGAACACATGTGCATATATGCCATATGTATGTAAACCTTAGGACAGTAACTAACACATAATAACTAAGCTGCATAATAAATGGCAATTATTATTGGAATTATTCCTAAAAACAAACAAACGAAAAAAAAAACTTTGTCAAATATTTTCTACTACAGAATCTCTCCCAATTTGCTGACAATTAGTCTCTTCTGCCTGTATTTATAGAAAAAACAAAATCTTTCTCTTCTTTATGGCTGGTTCAAGATTTTATTGTGTCGCTGGCTGCCTATACCAAAAGTATTTAAACTTAACAAGCAATAATAAATACCAATATTGTTGAAATGGTAAGTACTAATGTCTCAGATACATTAAGGACCAAATGCATCATATAATAGGCTGGAATGCAAGATACATTCTGGACTCAAACAGATTTGGATTAAAATTTTTGCTTAAATTGTTTAATTTATCTTAGATTTAAATTCTCCATACATAACAATCAATGAATAGAAAACTCTACTATTGTATAGTGATTTTTGACACATAATGGGGTCTATCATGGAAAGTGGCTGGTGTATCCTGAGGCTTTCAAATGAATATCAGCTCCTTCTCTACTCTGAGAGCCAGCTGAGGCTCATACCTGAAATAAATACTTAGGGAAACTCTGCCCTGGTGCACTGGTAGTTTACAATTGAACAAAACTTACCATATATTATAATTTATACTTTGTAAAATTTTAAAATTCAGGCATATATATTTTTAAGTGAATCCTGACATACCATATACAATTTCTGAAAAAGAGTTTCTACGTTGTGGCTGTGTAAATAAACTAGAGCAATCTATGATTTCACATATTTAATATTCAGAATATAAACCCTATAAAATAATTGTTAAAGCCTTGAAAAATTAAAAAAAAAACATGGTAAATCAGTATACAAGTATAATATTATTTCAGCAAGTCTTTCCTTCTTTCTTATTGTTGATTCTTTCCAAAGGAGCTAGACCATCTCATAGATGTTAATCTTTCTTAACAACTAACTTGAAAATATGGCACTAAACATTCATCCTGCGACAGACTTTTTTTTTTTTTATGTTTATTTTTGAGAGAGAGAGACAGAGTGTGAGCGGTGAGGGACAGAGAGAGAGAGAGCGAGAGAGAGAGAGAGAGAGAGAGAGAGAGAGAGAGACAGAATTGAAGCAGGCTCCAGTCTCCAAGCCCGCAGCACAGAGCCCGATGCGGGGGTTGGAACTCAGGGACTGTGAGATCATGACCTAAGCCAAAGTCAGACCCTTAACTGACTGAGCCACCCAGCGCCCTCACCAGCCCCCCCCCCCCCACTGTTATTTTTTTTAAATAAGCTTGTCTTTATATTGCCGCTTTTCCTCTAGGAAGGACACGTTTTCTTTTCTCCATATAATGAAATAAGCAGTAGTAGAAATAGTCTGATGCCTGTGATGGTGAAATGGATATTGTATCCAGCTTGTGCTGTGACTACAGTCCAGGGTGACAGAGTGTTTGCCTACCCTGTAAATTATCTTTCTCTACGACCAAATGCGTGTCTTAATTCTGAATATAGACCTTAGGCAATTATTAATCTTCAGTGGCAGAAAAATTCAAGTCTAATCTTTTTATATTACTTCATTATTTCTGTTCATTAATGAAATTTTAATTTCTGTTTTAGTATTTCATGCAGTCAACTGTTAGGTTATTAATTATAAAACTGTTTCTAATTCCTAAGAATGGTATTTTAATAATGTTTCATCTCTTTCCCACATTCTAGTATCTTTTATAATCATGTCTCTATTTTTCTCCTTGGTTTTATTTTATTTGGAAACAAACCCGGCAGTGCGCGTTATAATTTCAAGTTGACGGATGTTTCCGAATCAGACACATTGCTCATAACACTCTGTAAATTTTAAGGAGAAAACAATTGGGGAAAGAAATTCAATTTCATTTCAAATGCCAACTGCAATCTTGAGCCGACAATCTCAAGCCTTACTTGATGTTTAATGCCTTCACAATTACTGAGTGGTCATTTAAGTTTTTGGCAACTGATCTTGAAGATTTTCCAGGTGGAAATTGTTTTGAATATCACAGGGTACACGGTTTCTGTGATATAATTATCTCTGAGATAATTTGATAGAAGTCTCTTTGAGAGACTTCTCCAAAAGGGCCTATAGCTCTGTGTGTATATGGAAACAGATTGAAGTATCTCACTCCTATGCATTTGATAACTTACTTTTGCTAAGGGGTATGTCTGTCAGCAATATTAGACCTGCATCATTTTATTGTGTTTCTCCCTTAAGTTAAAGGGCTTCGGGGTTAAATTTGCCTTTGTTTGGGTAGAATTTCCCACAATTATACCTCTTTTCGGTGTTGCAGTAACAATATGTAATGACAGAAATGACTTCCTCTTTCTTTAAGACCATTTTAGTTTTTCCTTATTTGATTTACTATACACATAAATAGACCTATTTATCTCATTGAGGGTAGATATGGGAGAGAATCCAATCAATAGTCTTGGTGACAATGTGTTGCGAGTATCAGGTTCTTTAGGATGTCGTCGTAGATTTTGTGCTACATCTCACCTCCCACTCAGACTAGGAGTGGATGAATCTTATTAGTGTAAACAGATTTAGATTTCAAGAGAGAGGAGAGAGGGAATAAAATCGAGATTTATTCAACTTGTTCAAAAAGAGTTGTTGATTACACTCTGGCAAAGTTGTCGAACAAACAAACAAACAAACAAACAAAATGTTTGATGTCCTCAAGAAGTTCCCAATCATATCATTAAGAAAGACATTGTATCATTTATTACAAAGCATTATGATAAGAAGTGTGAGTAAATAGAGGGTGGGAGAAGAAGAGATCTAGAACAGGTCATCTAATACGGGACCAAAGATAGAAGCTATGGCCCTGTGAACTTGAAAAGGGAAAAAAGGAATCATCATTTTCACTAACCTCTTCAAAAATGCCACTTCGTCCAGTTTGTTACCATAGGTAACAAATCTGCTTTATTTCCGACATACATCACAGCCACTTTTGTATCACATTGTAGTTGCTGCAGAAATTCTGCATTATTAATGATCATCCTTATTTTAAAACTATGGTACTTATTAGACTTGTGTCTAAATCTTCCAATTTCTGTTCATAACAGATTTTAAAATTTTTTTGGAGTTTTATCTGAATTATTGCTTTATTACCCTTTGTATTTCATTTCATACCTTAAAAAGTCACTCTCAGGGTTCGTAGGCTTCACAAGACTTCCAAACAGGCACATACGTGACAGAAGAAGTATCAAGAATCTCAGTGTAGAGATAGCTTTCAGATGGGAAAGAGAAGAAACAAGACAAGAAGATTTCAGGAACTCCAAAATTAAAGGAAATGAGGAAAAAAACTACAGAGACTAAAGAAGAAATGAGAAAGAGAAGAGACAATAAACAAGACAGAAGACAAATACAGTTTCAAGAAAGAGGAACTGTTCCACAAAGCAAAGCGTGGGGAGAAGCGAGGTTTGTGTGAGAAAAGAAGAGTTGTGTTTAGGTTTGGTAATTTGTAGAACATGGGGAAACATGCACAGAGACCCCATAGGAGCCATCCTGAGATAAAAGGCCTTAGGTGACACAGCCCATATCCTATTTCACATTTAAGGATCATGCTTTATTCCCTAGTCCTCACTGCACCCAAGGGAATAAAACTGAAAATTTTGCTGGGGCTAGATTGACTAAGGTGGTTACATGCCTAAGAGGATTCCCTTTTCTTATTAGGATGTAATTGCTTATACACATGAAATTCTTTCCGCCTGGAATCATTGGCTTTTATGCAAACAAAGCCTCACTTCTAAATCAAACATTGACTTTGATAATAGCAGTTTCTTATTACAATTGGAGGTCAGGCTCTCCTCTAAAATATCGCCAGTCAAAAGATGGCACAGGATCTGACATGCTTCTATTATAGGCTCTCTTTAAGATGAAAGCTTCCATAAGAAACCTCTTTTTAGAATACAAATATATCTGCACGTGAAATCTGTTGTTACTAATGTCTTAATTGGAATTATTTCACTGGCTGTTTTTGTTGTTGTTGTTCCCAGGAGTGAATGTATGACAGAAATACATTCTGAAAGCAGAGGACTTTAAGGCAAGAGGAAGTAGAAATAAATTTCATCACCTTGACTGCATACCAGATAAATGCATTTAAAATCAAGAGCAAGTTCAATATAATCATACATACACACATACATATATGCATGCATACACATATATATAATGTATATATTTAAAAAAAATTTTTTTTTAACGTTTATTTATTTTTGAGATAGAGAGAGAGACAGAGCATGAATGGGGGAGGAGCAGAGAGAGAGGGAGACACAGAATCGGAAGCAGCCTCCAGGCTCTGAGCCATCAGCCCAGAGCCCAACGCGGGGCTCGAACTCACGGACCGCGAGATCGCGAGATCGTGACCTGAGCTGAAGTCGGACGCTCAACCGACTGAGCCACCCAGGCGCCCCTATATTTTTTATACTCATGTTTAATTTTGTAAATATGTATTCTGATGTAACGGACTCACGTATGTTCTAATGGTTGTTTTACACAAAAATTAAAAATTGAAAATATGATTTATTGACTTTATGACAAATTTCACTGGAATCTTTGAATAACTTACCCTAATCATATTAGCTAAAATCACTTCTCAGTGAGTAATTAAAGTGGCCAATCGGCTCAAATATCTAAGGAGTCCATAGTCTCCATGGTAAAGTCTGCCTTAGCAGACTTTGCTACATATATTAACTGTATATACACAGAAATGTATGCATGTATCCACAAATGATAAATGCATGAATGGTAATGGATGTTTTTTTTTTTTTTAACTGTGATCTTCAGAAGTCTTCAACGTTGCAGACTTCCCATTTTATGAAAATCTCAAGCGTAAAAAAATATATTTTCCACCATGGGAAAAGAAATAGATATAACTCCTTAGAAGTGACACTTTGCAAGACTGATGGAACATTTGGGATCAGCAGGACTCCCCAGGAGGGCTTCACCTCAAAGAACCTTCTGGACTAAAATCAGCAAGGCCATCCCATTCTGAAACATTTTCCAAATTATTTCTCTTCTTGAAAAGAATAACTATTAACTGTGAACGAAAATTGCATCCACAGATTTGTTGAAAAGGGGATGCTATAATGACACTAAACTGTATAGAAATAGCTAAATCAAATTTAAAAAATAATAAAAACATACACTTGAAATTTGATGAATATAGGTAACATTATAAAATGAAACTTTCGATTAGCTTGGTATTATAATCTTTGTTATAATAGTATATGTTTTTTTCTGGAATAGAAAAAGGAACATAACCCTTGGGGTTTTGACAAATCATTATTTCACACTTGCTCCAGAAATCTTCTCTTTGGAGCTCAGAGCTATTATTTACTTAAGATACAAATATTTCTTTCGAATGTATATGATTGGCTGATGTGCTCTCTCTCCTTCCTTCTATTGTCCCCTGACTACAAAAAAGAAGAACAGTGCTGGAAAATATCAATATTTGAATTAGCTTAAGGAATTAACAAAATCTCAACTGCTGGAAGCAAGAGATGAGAGAATTCTTGCGGTGTAAGCAAACCTGTTCCACGCAGTTCAGAACAAACCTCTGCATCTTAAGCCTGTTTTGAATGTGTATTTCTTTGTATATGTCAGGAATGAATAAAATCCACACAAAGCAAAAGATAGCTAACTTTTTCAATTCTTTTCTTCTAAAATCATTGATGACCACAGTATTTCTATTTTCAGAGACCACCCCCAAAATAACGCTGACATGAACATTAATAGGAAAAAAAAATGAACACAAAAAACAAAAAGCAAACATTGGAACGGGAAGAAACCATATGCTACTCCTTAACTTTAAATGTGTTGTTGAATTTTATCCTACAACTGACCCACACATCTTTAAAGTGATATTGTTGTTCAAATATAAAAATTCATGCCAGATGAATAATAATTTCGGACCCACCGACCTCAAATCATAGAACAGACACGGGCCAAAATGGTTCAAGTTTACTCAAATCTGATGCATTGTTAGCCACTCCTCTTAATAAATTCACACCTGTGAAGTACTTAGAACACTGTCTCCTACATAGTAAGAACTTCATAAATACAAAATACCGTTATTATTGTTTTGTTATTATTACCACTAAGTATCTGTATCTTCTTGTCCATGTCTGCAAATGATTATTAATGTCAAGGGATTTAATAATCCATATTGGTTTTGGCATACCTCATTTATAGCTTAATTCTCCTTAAGCTAGTAATTTTCACAAAATTAAACAGTGCTGTTCTATATTGTGCCGAGATAAATTAAAAAGAAAAAGAAAAGCAAATGGAAAACAATGTGGAAAAGTGACCGGAGACAAATAGTTTAAAGGAACAGAAACTTTAGAAGGAAGTTCTTTTTTTTTTTTTTATTTTTTTTTTAACGTTTATTTATTTTTTGAGACAGAGAGAGACAGAGCATGAACGGGGGAGGGTCAGAGAGAGGGAGACACAGAATCTGAAACAGGTTCCAGGCTGTCAGCACAGAGCCCGACGCGAGGCTTGAACTCACGGAGTGCGAGATCATGACCTGAGCTGAAGTCGGCGGCTCAACCGACTGAGCCACCCAGGCGCCCCAGAAGGAAGTTCTTTTTAAGGTAATTAGAAACTTAAAGGTCCTGTCAAAATGTACTTTGTATGATTTAAGATAAAACCCTTTAAAAGGGGGTATAATATCCAATACATTATCCTATCAACTGCTGTATCTAATTCCTGTTATTTCAAGCAAGATAATTGCGTGGTAAACAGCATTAGCTATTCCTTAGTTGTAGCAGCTCTTGCTGCTTCTTTCTCAGGCGGCAAGATTTAATTTAGTGACAAGAAAAGTACTGAAAATCAACTCCGTCATATGAAGTAAGGAAATAAAAAGATAAGTGCAAAAAAATCCATACACTCATGAAATGGCCCACATTAGAAAATGCAATCTCTAAAATTTAGTCGTCACTGATATAATACTCTGCACTAGTTAGATTGATAGATTAGTAAGTAATGTCATTAATGCCATATTTTGGTAAGAGCGATCAGCGGAGAGATCAAGGTGTTCAGGGAGTCACCAACATATTAATTAAGTAGTGTCATACTTTCTTATCCATTGTCAAGAGTATTAACATGTTTATTTGAACCAAACTCCTCTCACCGCATTACCGCCTTCAGACGCTTGTTAATAGTGAAATCATGATTGAGTTTCACATGAATGTGGGAAGCTTATTATTTTCTTTCTTAGTCGTAACACAGATTAACTCAAACTTTTCACATAATTTCTTTGAGTAAATGCATAAGCTTTTTAATGGAGCTGATAATAGGTTTGTTTTTCCTTCGTAGAAAATAACGGAACAGGAAATTTCAAGTGATTTTTCTTATGATTCTTTTATATGCATTTGCCTTTCATATATAATTTATAAAAATGCAAAAAATAATTATCTTTATCACCGGCCTTTTCATAAAATATTCCACTGAGAACAATTATGGGCAAAGTTAAATGTCACAGACAGAGTAGGTTTATATAGAAAAAAGCATATACCTACAAGGTTTAGATCATTGATTGGGTTCATGTAAATTAACCCACAATCTTTTAAAAATATACTTGAGCCTATTTTATTTTTTGAAAAATAGCATACCCGAAAAATAGCTCATTTGATAAACCTGGACATTTCTCTATCATTTCAGTTAACTTTTTTGAAATAAATGCAGAGATAAATAGAAAAGGAAAAGATCATTATTAACTTAGAAAAAAGAAACCTGAGGGGAACTGTAATAACCTCCATAGTAGGTTGATGTTGAACCATGATATTCATTACAGACTTAACTTTTCTATGTTGTTCAAGAAGACTGGTGAACGTAAATTTAAAAGAGGAAATTTTCAATTCAGTACAGGAATGTGCTTCCTTCCTCCTCTTCTACCTCTATTCTTTCCTTCTTTTCTTTCCTTCTTTCCTTTCTTTCTTTCTTTATTTCCTTCTTTTCTTTCTTTCTTTCTTTCTTTCTTTCTTTCTTTCTTTTGTTCTTTCTTTCCCTCCCTCCCTCCTTCCCTTTTTCTCATTCTACTTTTCTTTCCTTTGTCTAACTTCTTTTTGTTCTTTTGCTTTTCTTTTTTCTAAATAAAACCCATTTGAGGAAATTGGATAACTCCTTAAAACACACAGAAAAATAAGTAAAAGAGTTTTATGATGCATAAATAACAAAAGTACATAATTTTAAGTATCTTAATCTTTCCCTAAGTACAAATATAAAAACATATATATAGGTTTTAAGAGGAAAGAATATAATATTAATTAACAATGGAATGAATGAGTATCAATAGCAACTTTGTTCCAATTCTCAATGCATTTTCCAAATTGCATTTGAATGACTAACATCAGACCTGTTAGGATTCTTGTACATACAGATGATCGAATACTGTTAACTTCAAAGGTCCTTTGAATTACCAAGGTTCCATGTATTAAGAATTATTTGGTAGGACTTTAAGAGACAAAACAGATGAACATAGAGAAGGGAAACAAAAATAATATAAAAATAGGGAAGGGGACAAAACAGAAGAGACTAATAAATATGGAGAAGAAACTGAGGGTTACTGGAAGGGTTGTGGGAGAGGGGATGAGATAAATGTGTAAGAGACATTAAGGAATCCACTCTTGAAATCACTGTCTCACTATATGCTAAGTAATTTGGATGTAAATTTTAAAAAATAAAAAAATTAAATTAAGAAAAAATTGTGGTACCACAAGTTCCTAATGAATCACTAACTTTTAAATAAAATAGGTTCTCTTTTATGACTCTATCCTATTGGTTGTTTTCTGTAGATAATTTCTAGATCTTTGGGAACTCCTTGTCTCACATTTTTTTTCTTGGTTGTTCTTTTCATTAGCATTGTACATTGTATTCACCATTTTTCTGAAAGTAACCCAAAGCAATATTTTTTTTGTATAACCACATCAACTAGCTTATGAAAAAAAAAAAGATCCCTCAACTAACATTCATTTATTCATTCTATTATCCCTCACTTTGAGAAATATTTTAAACACCTACAATATGCCAGAAACTGCTTTGCCAGCTTGGATTCTAGCTAAGATCAGAACCTGATTACATGGTGTCCACAGTCTGGTGGGGAAAAGTGAACAAGAATATAAATGATTTTGAGTGAGTGTGAAAAGGGGCATGCATGAAGTTTGTGGGAGAATAGAGAATAAATCACATTGATTGGATTCAACTGATACACTTAATGTAAACAAAAGTCAATCTAATAATGAATAATTGACTTTAATATTGAAGTGAAGAAGGAAGGAAGGTTTTCAGCAGCAAGAACAGCAGAAGAAGAGGTATAGAGGCTTTAAATACATTTGAACTGGAAAGTAAAAGACAAACAAAGAATGAGACTAGAATGTATGCAAGAATCAGATCATGCAGGGACTTATATGTTATGATAACAAATGGGAACTGGTGTATGGGAACTTAGTAAAGATTCCTAAGTAGAGCAAAGCCATTACATTGTAATTTAGAAGTTGCTTTAGAGCAGGATGATAAAATATTGGAGAGGGATCACACTGGAGACAGAGGGTATCCAAGGGGCTACTGCAGTAATTCAAGTGAGAGATGAAGGAATCTAGACTGAGACAGGAGCAGCAACCGTAGGACGACACAAGCATTTGGAACAGAAAGCTTTGGCATTTCATTAGATATAGGGTGTGACGAATGGGGAGGAATCCATAATACTTCTCCAAGTTCCTTATGGGGAAGGAACAAATATTGACCTCATTGATAATGCCCTTTTAGTGAGTGAGGTAAATGAGAAGAATGCAGTTTTGTAGACGAATCTAAAAAGCCTGTGTGCACATGTGTTGGTGGAGAAGAGAGGTTCAATACGCCCCTGTAAATTAGCATTTGGAATTCGGGAGGAAGACCCAGCCTAGTAAAATACTTGGCTTTTCAAATTGTGGACGTGAAGGAGATCTTCAGGGAAAAAGTAGACACAGTAAAGAAAAAGTCCAAGGAGAAAGGACTAGGAACAGTGATGTCTAACAGCGAGCAGATGAGGGACTGGGCTGGACAAGTACAGGAAAAACATAAAGCTGCTATAATAGCAGATAAAAAGCTGTAATAATTGGGCAGGTGTTACACCCACCCACTGAATTTATTTTAAGTGATAAGAATTCTGTATCCTTTAATGCATTGCATATCTCTGTTTCATACAGACTTGTTAGGGAGACTATTTGCCAGATTTCAGGAAGAAGTTTGGACCCCTGAGACCTATCATTTGGAGAAACTCCTTTATCCTTATGGTGGAAGCAGCTGAAAAACAGCACTTCTTACAAAATGGCAAAGAATAAGTGACCTAGATAATAGGAGTACAGGAGATCAGAATAACCATATATACTTTATGTGCTTTCCAAGAGAATATTAATAGTATTATTAATGATAATGACAATGGTGATGTTAATGATAAAGCACTTATACAGTACTTACTATCTGCTGGGTATTATGCTAAGCACTTCACATATTTCAGCTCGTATACTTTCATAGTAACTCCATGAGAGAAGAACTATTATATTCCAATGTATTTGATGGGGGAAACTGAAGTAAGAGAGGATAAAATCTTTTACCATGTTCACATCGTATGTTAACAAGTGACATAGGGTTTACACCCAGGCAATTTGTCCCCAAAGACCATCTTCTTAACCAGTATACGTATAGCCCCACATATTAATTAATTTATCATAATTATGTTTCTTTTGTTTGCAATTTGCCTTCCTTTATGAATTGAGTAATTAAGATGCAATTACTGCTCAGATGTAAACAAAATGCAGTAAGAACAATGACAAGGTCAATATTGGCAGCAACTGTTAACAATTTCTATATATTATTCTCACTTAATGAATATCGTTTAACAAATTCTAGGCTAAGGCTTTGTCTACATCCTAATTTGCTAAGGTAGTTATGGCCATCAATCACCATTTGTCAGGAACGAAACATTTCAAAGCATGAGTGAAATACTTTGAAATGCTTTGTCCAGTTACAGTAGCCCACCCCCCAAAACCTCAGCTGCTCAGCACTGCATTCAGCCCTGCAGGAAAGGGGGAAATGCCACAATGATGTGGCTTAGTTCTGATAGATAAGCAGAAGTTGATGAAGGAGAATACCGGGCACCCAAAAGGAGGTATTCAACAGTGATTGAAAGCTAACAGTGACTGGAATACTGGTGACACTGCACACCCTTCATCAAATTGCACCACATTAGCTGCTGGAAAGGTTCAGTGCACTCAAGCAATTTGACTAGGTGACATAGGGCAGTCACTGTCTAGCTCTGTATTGGCACTTCCCTCATCATGCTGTCATTACTTGTTTACATGTCTATCCAACGACCCTGACCACAAACTCTAGACTTCAGAGATTATATCTTTTTTTTTTTTCCTAAAGGTTAAGGTGGTCCAGCATACAGTAGGGAATTTGTAACTGTTCAGAAAATGCTGAATAGAGCCTCAGTTCTATTATTGTACGTTGTAGTAATTTTTATGCAAATGATTCACTAAAGTCACTTACATTTGCATTTCTCATAAAAAAGTCAAAATGTGAAGTAATATATTTATGATCTTTTATTTCTTAAAAATATAAATATATTTTAAATAAGCAATTCATTTCATCAATGCTGTTTCACTCTTGCATTTACCTTTCATTTGCTGTGTTTTTTCTTCTATTTTTTTATATCCTTCATGTTTGGTAGTTACAATCTCTTAAACACAATTATAATGATGTGAAAAATATTATTTAATAGCTATACAGAGTAGAGTCTGTTACACATTTTTTCAGCTACTACAAATTTCAAATACCATGAGGAGATGGGATTAACAGGACAAAAATAAATACAATTTCAAATGAATATTTGTAAAAGTGTCTGTTAAGGGTAAAAAAATTATTTGTGAAAATAAAAAGAAAGTTAAAGATGAAAGATGAAAAAAGTAATGTGAATTAAATAGAAAGCAGATTAAAGAGCTTAATTTATTTAGAAGGTAATGATTTCAGGTCTTTTATCCAAGTTTTGCTTGGCTGCAGATTTCTGGATATATTACATATAAAGATGAGTTAACAAAGGATACATACAACTACAAGACAGGAAACAGATATCAATTAGCTAGTTATTCTGCAAATGTTGTGTCAGGAATGAACTACTCTTAGTCTTTTTAAAGATTTTAAAAATCCGATATAACATAATTACTATGAAAGTCTCCATTAAATAGGGATACTGACTATAGCTAGTCTCACACTCACCAGACTTACATTCCTCAAATACCATGTACTATATCTTTAGTCATCATCAAAAATACATAGTTTTAACTCTTAAGTATAAAATACCTGTAAAAGTATAAGTCCCTTTAAGAAAGCACATAATAGAAACAAGTTACAAAATATATAAAAAAATTTTGAAATAAAAATTCAAACCCTTTTTCTTGTGAATTAACCAATTGTTTTATACATACATAATACCTTAAGATATAAGGTATACTTCTTGATGTTGGAATATTCAGGTCATATATGAGAATATGAAACTAATGACTATGCAAATACACATAAAGTTATTTTTATGAAAACAACAAGAAAAATCTAATCGTATGTATATACCCATACTAATAAACAATTCATAAATAGGACTTTATATAATATCTTGTGTTAATTATTATATAAATATTAGTTTACATAAAAATGTATAATTTAGGGGCACCTGGGTGACTCAGTTGGTTGACCATCCAACTGTTGATTATCAGCTCAGGTCATGATCTCATGGTTCATGGGCTTGAGCCTCTTGTCAGGTTCCACACTGGCAGAATGGAGCCTGCTTGAGATTGTCTCTCTCTTCCTCTGTCTCTGCACCTCCCACGCTCACAATCTCTCTCTCTCCCTCTTAAAATAAATAAATAAATACTTAAAGACATATACATTATTTATATATTAGTTTCATAAAATTTATGAAAAATCTATATTTATATTTTATAAACTCTCTTACATCTACCATCAAAGTCAAAACATACTAAATAAGAGTCAGATGAAAAATGCAATAACTGAAATTGGAAACAGATGATGCAGTGAACACAAAGCTAGAAGAAGCAGAGGAATGAATAAGTGATATAGAAGACAAAATAATGGAAAATAAGCTGAACAAAAGAGAGAAAGAATTATGGAACATGAAAACAGATTTAGGAACTCAGTAACTCCACAAAACATAAGAGCATTCATATTATAGGAGTCTCAGAAGAAGACAGAGCAAAGTGAACAGAAAATTTGTTTCTGGAAATAATAGCTAAAAACCTCCCTAATCCAGGGAAGGAAACAGACATCCAGATCTAGAAGGCACAGAGAACTCAAAAATCAACACAATCAACAAAATCAACAAAAATCAACAAAAATCAACAAAAGCAGGCCAACACAAAGACACATTGTAATTAAACTTGCAAAATATGGTGATAAAGAAAAAAAAATCTTAAAAGCAATAAGACAAAAGAAGTCTCTAACTTATAAGGGAAGACCTATAAAACTAGCTTCAGATGTCTCAACAGTAAGTAGGCAAGCCAGAAGGGATGATATATTCAATGTGCTGAATGGGAAAAATCTGCAACCAAGAATATGATAGATATGATATCCTTACTATCCAGCAAAGCTATCTATCATTCAGAATAGAAAGAGAGATAAAGAGTTTCCCAGACAAACAAAAACTAAAGGAGTTCATGACCACTAAACCAGTCTTGCAAGAAATATTAAAGGGGACTCTGAGTGGAAAAGGAAGAACACCAGGAATGATAACAAAGCAAGTAATAAGATGACACTAAAAAATACATGTCTATCAATAATTACTCTGAATGTAAGTAAACTAAATATGCCAATCCAAAGACATAGTGGGATAAGAATGGATTAAAAACAAACCAAAACAAAACAAGATATATCTATATGTTGCCTACAAGAGAATCATTTTAGACCCAAAGACACCTGCAGATTGAAAGTGAAGGGATGGAAGGACACCTGGGTTGTTCAGTCGGTTGAGCATCTGACTCGTGATTTCATCTCAGGTCATAATCTCATGGTCATGAGATTGAATCCCTCGGCAGACTCCATGCAGTGCATGGAGCTTGCTTAAGATTCCCTCTCTCCCTCTCCCTTCGCCCCACCCTCAGTCATGTTCTCTAAAAAACAAACAAAAAAAAGTGAGGGAATGGAGAAACATGTATCATGTGACTGAACATCAGTAGAAAGTCAGAGTAGCCATAGGAAAACTAGATTTTAAAACAAAGACTATAGGGGTGTCAGGTGGCTCAGGTCATGATCTCACAGCTCTTGGGTTCAAGCCCTGCGTCAGGCTCTGTACTGATAACTTATAGGCAGAAGCCTGCTTCAGACTCTGTGTCTCCTTCTCTACTTGCCTCCCTCCCACTCACGCTCTGTCTCTCCCTCCTTCAAAAATAAATAAACATTAAAAATATAATTAAATATAATAAATAAAACAAAGTCTGTAACAAGAGATGATGAAGGACACTATATCATATTAAAAGGGACTATCCAACAAGAAAATCTAACAATTATAAATGTTTATGCCCCAACATGGAAGTTTCCAAATATATAAAACTATTAATAACAAACATAAAGGGAGTGATTGATAATAATAAAAAAAACAGTAGGGGACTTTAACACCCCACTTACGTCAATGGATATATCATCTAAGCAGAAAATCACCAAGGAAAGAATGGCTTTGAAGGACACACAGATGTAATTCAGATGTTTTAACTGATATATTCAGAACATTTTATCCCAACGCAGCAGAATGCACATTTCTTTGCAAATTTACATGGGTAATTCTCCAGAATAGATCACTTACTAGGTCACAAATCAGGCCTCAATGAGTACAAAAAGATTAATATTATACTAAGCATATTTTTCCGACCACAACACTATAAAACTTGAATTCAGCCACAAGAAAAAAATTGGAAAGACAACAAAAGCTAAACAACATGCTACTAAACAATAAATGGGTCAACCAGGAACTCAAAGAGGAAGTTAAAACATACATGGAAACAAATGAAAATGAATAAGAAGGAAGTATATAGCAATACAGGCCTAACTCAGGAAGCAAGAAAAATCTCAAATAAACAACATAATTTACACCTAAAGGGCTAGAAAGAGAGAAAACAAAGCCTAAATCCAGCAGAAGGGAGGTAATAAACATTAGAGCAGAAATAAATGATATAGAAACTAAAAACAAAACAACAAAAAAAAATAGGAAAAATTGATGAAGCCAGGAGCTTCATCAATAATAAATAAATAAATAAATAAATAAATAGATAACTAAATAAATAAATTGATAACCCCCTAGCCAGACTTATCAAAAAGAAAGGAGAAAGGCCTCAAATAAAATCACAAATGAGGGAGGATAAATTACAATCAACACCACAGAAATGCAATTATAAGAAAATATTATGAAAAACTATATGTCAACAAAGTGGACAACCTGGAAGAAGTGGATGGATTTCTAGAAACATATAAACTACCAAAACTGAAACAGGAAGAAAGAGAAAACTTGAACAGACTGATAACTAACAAAGAAATTAAATCAGAAATCAAAATCCTCCCAACAAACAAAAGTCCAGGGCCAGGTGGTTTCACAGGTGAAATCTATCAAACATTTAAAGAAGAGTTTTTCTTCTCAAACTATTAAAAAAAAACACAGAAATTCATCCTATGCGGCCAGCATTACTCTGTTACCAAAATTAGATAAAGACTCCACTAAAAAAGAAAACTACAAACCAATATTCCTGGTGAACATGGATGCAAAACTTCTCAAAATACTAACAAAATACTAGATAATTACTAGTATTTATTTATTGGTATTTATTTTTAGTATAAAATACTAATAAATAAATAAAATACTAGAAATTGTATCCAACATACATTAAAAGAATAATTCACTATGATCAAGTAGGATTTATTCCTGGGCTGCAAGAGTGGTTCAATATTTGCAAATCAATTAATGAGATACAGTAAATTAATAAAAGAAAGGATAAGAACCATATTATCCCTTCAATAGATGCAGAAAAAGCATCTGACCAAGTACAACATCCATTCATGATAAAAACCCTCAACAAAGTAGGGTTGGAGGGAACATATCTTAACCTAGTAAAGGCTATATACAAAAACCCATAGCTAATACCATCCTCAATGTAGGAAAACTGAGAACTTTTCTTCTAAGTTCAGGAACAAGACAGGGATGTCCACTCTCACCACGGTTGTGTAACATTGTACTAGAAGTGATAGCCATAGCACTGAGACAACACTAATAAAAGACATCCAAATCAGCAAGGAATGTTCAAACTTTCCCTCTTTGCAGATGACATGATACTCCATATAGAAAACCCAAAGGGGTTGGTAGAACAGTTACAAATTCAGTAAAGTCACAGGATACAATATCAACATCCAGAAATCTGTTGCATTCCTATACACCAATAATGAAGAAGCAGAAAGAGAAATCAAGGAATTGATTCATTCCATTTGCAATTGGGCCAAAAACCATAAGATACCTAGGAATAAACATAACCACAGAAGGAAAAGATCTATATTTTAAACACTATAAACACTGATGAAAGAAATTGAAGATGACACGAAGAAATGGAAAAACATTCCATGCTCACGGACCGAAAGAACAAATATTGTCAAAATGTTTATACAACTCAAAACAATCTACATATTTAATGCAATACTTATCAAAATACCACTAGTATTTTTCACAGAACTGGAACAAACAATCCCAAATATTGTATAGAACCACAAAAGACCTTGGATAGCCAAAGCAATCTTGAAAAAGAAAAGCAAAGCTGGACGCATCACAAGTCTGGACTTTAACATGTTATATTACAAAGCTGTAGTGATCAAAACAGTATGCTGCCTGCACGCACACACACACACACACACACACACACACACACACAAAAGATACATAAATCAATGTAAATGAAAAGAAATGGAATGGAATAAAATACCCAGTAGTGAGCCCACAATTATATGGTCAATTAATCTTCAACAAGGCAGGAAAGAATATCCAATGGGGAAAAATACAGTCTGTTTAACAAATGGTATTGGGAAAACTAGAAAGCAACATAAAAAAAAAAGAAAATGAATCATTTTCTTACACCATACACAAAGTAAATTCAAAATGGATTAAAGACCTAAATATGAGACAGGAAACCATTAAAATCCTAAAGGAGAACACAGGCAGCAACCTCTTTGACCTTGGTCAGGGCAATGTCTTACCAGATCTGTCTCCTGAGGCAAGGGAAACAAAAGCAAAAATGAGCTATTGGGACTTTATCAAGACAAAAATCTTCTGCACAGCGAAGGAAACAATCAACAAAATTGAAAAGCAACCTACAGAATGGGAGAAGATATTTGCATGTAACATATCTGATAAATGATTAATATTCAAAATTGATAAGGAACTTATCAAACTCAACACCCAGACAACAAATAATGCAGTTTCAAAATGAGCAGAAGACATGAACAGATATTTTTCCCCATAAAATACATGTGGATGGCCAAAAAACACATGAAAAGATGATCACTATCCCTCATCATCAGGGAAATACAAATAAAAACTACAGTGAGATTTCACCTTACACCAGTCAGGATGATAAAATTAACAAACAGGAAATGACTGGTACTAGGATATGGAGAAAGGGAAACTCTCACACTGTTGGTGGGAATGCAAACTGGTGCAGCCACTCTGGAAGAAAGTATGGAGGTTCCTCAAAAAGTTAAAAATAGAATTACCCTACAACCCAACAATTGCACTACTAGATATTTACCCAAAGGATACAAGAATACTGATTTGAAGGAGCACATGCACCCTGATGTTTATAGTTGCATTATCAAAAATAGCCAAATTATGGAAAGAGTCCAAATGTCCATTGACTAATGAATGGATAAAGAAGATGTGGAACATATATCCAATGGAATATCACTCAGCTCTCACAAAGAATGAAATCTTGCCATTTGCAACAACACAGATGGAGCTAGACAGTATTAAGCTAAGTGAAATAAGTCAGTCAGAGAAAGACAAATACCATACGATTTCACTCAGATGTTGATTTTCAGACACAAAACAAATGATCCTGGTGAAAACGAGAGAGAGAGGCAAACCAAGAAACAGATTAACAGTGGAGAACAAACTGCTGGTTAGCAGAGAAGGTTAGAAGGTGGGTGGGGTGGGGGGTGAAATAGGTGATGGGGATTAAGGAGTGTACCTGTTGTGATGGGCATTGGGTATTGTATGTAAATGTTGAATCACTAAATTGTACACCTGAAAATAATATTGCACTGTATGTTAACTAGTTGGAATTTGAATTAAAGAAAAAAGAAAAAAGCTATTAAATTATATTAATTTAGTGCTTTATTATTATACATAATTTAATTAATTGATGTAATTTATGTATACAGATAAATTGTAACAAGCACACACACACACACACACACACACACACACACACACACACAGTACATGAGCCTTTCAAAGTATAAGAGAGCAGTGATAACATATAAGGACTCTTAAACCTTAGCTGGTCTCTAATGTACATCACATACACTCACATTTCACTGGCAAAGCAGGTCACATTGTCAACCTAACAATAAGGTGTAGAACGTTATTTTGTCTCTAGTATGATCCTACAAGTCACAAGGTAAAGGGCAGTGGAAATGTTATTGGAACTGACGATATAGTTTTCAAAATTTTGAATTTAAAATTACAGTATGATTATCAATATTAGCTCACCAATTTTTTCTTAAATGAAGGACTCTTAAAGCTGTAAAATGTTCTAAGCTATGGCTATTTTATAATAAGTACTTATCAAATTTTGGCTAAATGATTAATTACTATTTGTATACATTATAGTATTTTTTATAGGGTTGTGATATTTCCTCAGGATAAACAAATTGAGTAAAATAGCTAATCGAGTGAAAAACGACTTGAGATTGATATCTATTGCTAGGGTTGTCTTTTCAAAAGATTATCCAGCATTTCCTTCAACAGTAGTTTTGAAGAATGTCAATTTTCTCTCCCCTTTAAATAGCTCTTTTATTTTCAATTTTTTTTTCAGTTGGGAAGATGAAAAATTGTATCATCTTGTTACTGTAACTTGCTGTACATAATTTGCATTTCATTAATTATCAGTGGAAATCCTTTTGATTTCTACAATTGTTTTTTATCTGTGAATTATCTGTGTACTTTTCCATTTTCCATGGTCAGTTTGGCATTTTTAAATTAATTTTTTCAAAGCTTAAAAACTATGGAAAATAAGGGGCGCCTGGGTGGCTCAGTCGATTAAGCGTCTGACTTCAGCTCAGGTCATGATGTTGCAGTTTGTGAGTTGGAGCCCTGCGTCAGGCTCTGTGCTGACCGCTCAGAGCCTGGAGACTGTTTCAGATTCTGTCTCCCTTTCTCTCTGCCCCTCCCCCGCTCACACTCTGTCTCTGTCCGTCTGAAAAATAGACACTTAAAAATAACTAAAAAAAAAAAAAAAAAACTATGGAAAATAATAATCCCTTTCACACCTTATTGCATTTTTCCTTAGATTAACATTTTATTTTTATTCTATAATGCATCCATTGTTGATAGATATTTATTTAGAAAGATTTTGTCAGGTGGTAGCAAACATAGACAATCCAGCCAATATCTGGAGGCACAGTTTGGGACTATGCAAAGCTGAGAATGTGGCAGGCTATTGACCATTACTGAAAGAAAATGCATGGGGTCCAACCCAGAGTCCCAGAATTAAGCTCCACTAGGGTAGTGAGTTGCTTTTATAGTAGGATCAGTCCATGCAATCCTTTTACTAAGGTAATATTTTCTGCAAAGCTACCTGAAACCATCAGTCCATCTTCATTGTGCTTACTGAATCCATTGCTGTCTCCACGTGGGATCACCGAAGAGCACAGGCATTTTGCAAAGGAACATAGTTAAAATGTCCTTTGACTTTTGTGTAGTTAACATTCTTAGGTCTAATTTGAAATTAAACCGATTTAATTCACTTCACTAATCAGTTCCTAGTTTCAAAGAAAAGAGACTAGTCAAGGCAACGAAGTAATACGTTACCCTGCTTAACAAGTACAACCATGTCTCCTGTGGATGACATTTATGACGTGAAGGAACATTTCATTTCTCTTTGCAGGCTGCCCAGACAGGGTTTATGGGAATGTCTAGGATTTGAGAAGATAGCAGGTTGGAAAACAAATAGTAGGTTGCAATATGAGCCCTGAGGAACAAGAGGTTGAGTAGCTGGCTTCCTGTAGGTGTACGGATTGGGAATTAGCAATAAATTTAGTGGTAGGTTTTTGTTATCATTTCATTGGTCTTTAATAAAGTGAGTTACCTACAAAAAAACTTGTATTAGTCTTACTTCGATTCATTCAAATGAATAAAGTTACTGGGAAAAAGAAGGGTCATTTGAGGGAAAGTAGCAATAAATATTATTGACTTGAGAATGTATAACCTACCAAATGTTATCATTTTACTATAGCTGCTAACTAAAAAAGGCATACATGTAAGAATCATACTAATAAAATAATATTAACTGTATAATAAAAGAATTGTTTCTTTTTCTCTAAAAACATTTTTCAAGAAATGGTGTATGGTATTGACTTAAGAAGAAGCCTCATTTGTGTTTTTGGTTTTTGTTTTTATCAAAATAGAATTGACCTACAGTACCCTATTTGTTTCAGGTGTATAAAAAGCCTCTTTTCTCTTTATAAAATATTGTGTTAAATTATCTACTTAGGCATATTACATATGATTTAATCATTTCTCTCATTTGTTTATAATCTGTAGATTAGTATTAGAATATTTTTGAAGATATTTTTGTGAGAATGTGCAGCAATTTAACTCATAGTGACTTTACACTCCTGAATTTTGTGTAACAAAACTCATTGGATACTATCAGGAGATGAAATTGTTTTGAATCAAGGTGGCCTTGATAGAGATGAAAACAATAGAAAAGCTTGAGATAGTTTCAAGAGGTAATATCTATAGAACATAGTTGCAAATACATTATTTCCTTCTCAAATAACTAGATGGACGGTAGTGGGAATCATTGTGATGGGAAGTAATGAAGCCTGTGTGAGAAATTACTGACTTTGGTCCTTTTAACCAGATCTGTTCCTGTTAAAAAACATTTTCTGAAGCATGCTAAAATATATATATATATATATCTGATTTTTAAAATCTAGTAGATAATACCAAGTAGAAACTAGATATATTTTTTTAAAAAAAATATGGGATTGCATTTTTTTTTTTTTTTGCAAAAGTCAGGCTGTGAAGCCAGGTTAGATTATTATAAGTGAGTGTGTGTTTTGTGTGTAAATACACACATGCCATGTGATCACTAATCTTTTTAGAACGGGCTTAACAGACAAGTCATTTTGTTTTCTGCTTGTCGTCTTTAAGAACAAAGATCCCAGATTTCTCTAGGCAGTTTGATTATAAAAAATACTTTGATGAGTAAAAAGACTAATATATGGAAAGAAAGTGAGCATTCTAGTAAAATAGACATAAATGGCTAGAGTAGTTTGAAGCACTTAATCTTGTGGGTGTCTCATATTCACACTCAAGAAACTGATATAAAAGACCTCCTGCAGTCCCACAGAACATTGGATGCAATTTAAATTCATGCTGCCACCTGCTACTACTCCTTTTGTTACCATGCACTGAAATGACTAGACCCAGCATTTACCGGCACTTGATAACACTGGGGGGAAAATGGATGTTTTCTTTGTAACTGCTTTTGTTATTTTTTTCTTATTCAAAACAAAAGTATCCATCAAATCCCAAGAAGCATAAATATTTCTTATTGACCAAGAATGTATGGAGAGGGAAAAAGAGCTTTGTGAGAATGCATTTTGCTAGACTTGGAAACAGAATCACTGATTCTATAGGGTTGTGCAACTTTGATTAGTTTTCATTGGCCTAGGATATTTTATGACCCTGAAGTTTCAGAATTTAAGATGTAATAATACAACACTAATACAAATTAGCATCGTCGGTGTCACTGTAATTAAATTTTGTGCAGGAGAGGTCAATCAATGTTCATCCTGCAGAAAATACAGCCCCTTTATTCATCCCACCTGCACCTTTTCTGACCAGAAAGACATCTATCAACCTTTTTCAGTACCAGTGCCCAGTCAAATTTCAAACCAGCTTCTACAGATTCTTAATGATCGTTTATTTTTTGCTGATAAGATCACCATAGTATTTCTCCCAACAAACCATCTTCGGCTTTCCTCAAGCGTACTTTTGCTCATTTTATTTTTAAACAGATGTTCCTTATGTATTATTGTTATTCTTGCTTCTTCTATTTCCACTGCCATTGCTACAATAGCTCAAACAAGTTCAAAAAAAAAAAAAGAAAAGAAAATATGACCCCAGGTATGGCATTTTATTAATCAATAAGAAATAAATGGGTTTTAATTTTTTGAGGAAATTTATTTTTGTATTCCTAATGTGTGTGTGTGTGTGTGTGTGTGTGTGTGTGTACTCTGTATTTAAGATATATATATATATATATATATATATATATATATATGGATCTCTATATATGTAACAGAATATATACATAAAACTCAGCATTAAGATAATTAGCTTTTCACTTAGGCTTTCTTAAGTTATGAAAGTCAGATGCTCACAAAATAGGAAAGACGTGGGAGAAAATATTGCTGATGCAACATTGTTAATCAATAAGCTACTTTAGTTTACTGCTTCATAAATGGCATTTTTTTGTTATTTAGAAATTATCTACAATATTTCTCTAGATGTTGTCAAATGAGCAATGTGATAGATTGACAACTTTTTAATTAACTCAGTATTTGACTGCTACATCCATCTAGTGTTTGCCAGAGTTTCTGTCTGAACACAGTTGTTTATATGCAGTGCTTATTAACTTTGAATTTCCCGGAGATCTTGACAAGAGGAAATTAAAAATAGCATTTTCTAAAGGTAGTTAATTATGGTTAATACATTTTGGAATGCAAATGTGAATTCCCCAAAATGATTAAATTTTCCAACAATGCACACTGAACTGGCAAATTAAAATTTGCCTTATATTTGCAATGTCACATTATCAATCAAACTGAAGGTTATTCAACTATAAGGACATGTAAGTTTCTACATATATTTGACTTTTTTTTTCATTTGAAGTGGAATAAGAATCTAATTTTAGCCTTTTTACTTAGCCCAATAAGAGCTTTGATACAAAGAAATACTATGTTTTACCCTGACCTAAATCTTTCCAATCCTTACTTAAGGTAAGGCTCAGGAGTAAATTTGGCATTCTGAGGATTTTTATTAACTTATTCACTCCAGAATATTTCTATTTATTTTGTATAGAAGTTGAATCAGTTTTTTTTTTGAATTTTTATTCTATTTCTTCCAGCACAAAAATGATAGAAAAAAAAATAACTGATAGGATATATATTAGCCACATTTTAAGTTCATGTGCACTAGGGATATTTAATGATCTGCCTTCTCTTCTTTCATCCAAATATTCAGCTAATAATCTTCTCTCCTATTGCTTTTTTTTTTCCTTCTCTCTCTCCTATACCTACCCTCATTTATTCCCTTGTGACCCAATTCTAAAAAGAAGTAGTAATAACTTGCTACAAAGGCAGGCTATGAAATATCAAGCATAATAACAAACAGCAAGAAACGCTTAGAGAAATAGAGAATAATAAAAATAATAAATATCTAGGAACCTATGATCATCATATTATGGTGGTATATACTAAATTTAAGTCTGGGCTCCCCAGAAGACGTACAACCACACCTAAACCTACCTACCTTCACCAACATGGACCCCAGGGAAATGTGATGATGATAACATCCATGCCATTACTTTGTCTCTTTCAGTTCCCCACTGGGCCATGCCTCCCCCTGTACCTTTGGACAAGATGACAGGTGAAACCTTTCCAAAATTGATCAATGCTCTTCTATTGCTGTTTTCAGGGTTTCCTTATGTTCTAAAGTTAATAGATGACTTTTTTAAAATGTTTATTTATTTTTGAAAGAGAGAGAGACAGAGCGCAAGGGGGGGAGAAGGGCAGAGAGAAAGGGAGACACAGAATCCAAAGCAGGATCCAGGCTCTGAGCTGTCAGCACAGAGTCCTATGTGGGGCTTGAACTCAGGAAACCTGAGACCATGACCTGAGCCTAAGCCAAACGCTTAACAGACTGAGCCACCAAGATGCCCCAATATGGCTTTTAATGAAAAAAAAAATCACCACAGGATCTAAATTTTGAAAAGCCAAACACACACAGCTAGCTTAGGTAACTTTGTACATTTTTCTTAGAGCTGTGTTTTTAGAAGTTATACTCTTACTTTACATTGTGATTTAAAAAATATATATCATGAGGGGCACTTGGATGGCTTAGTCAGTTGGGCGTCCAACTTCAGCTCAGGTCATGATCTCACGGTTTGTGAGTTCGAGCCCCTCATCAGAGTCTGTGCTGACAGCTCAGAGCCTGGAACCTGTTTCAGATTCTGTCTCCCTGTCTCTCTGCTCCTCCCCTGCTCATGCTCAGTATCGCTCTATCTCTCAGTAATGAATAAATGTTATTTTTTTTAAATCTTGAAGTTGCAAATAGAATAATCCTTTGTATTTCAGCTACATATTTATTTAATAGTTGCCTTTATAAATGTAACTATGCTGCTAACTTTTTTTTTTACTGTTTATTTTTGACAGAGAGACAGAAACAGAGTGCAAATGGGGGAGGGGCAGAGAGACAGGGAGACACAGAATGCAAAGCAGGCTCCAGGCTCTGAGTTGTCAGCACAGAGCCTGATGCGGGGCTTGAACTGACGAACCATGAGATTATGACCTGAGCTGAAGTCAGAAGCTCAACCCACTGAACCACCCAGGCACCCCTATGCCATTAACTTTTCTGACCATGAGGCAGATTTTAATATCTAAGAGTGCACATCGTCAGAAAACTGAGTTACAATATCAGATTTGCTAGTGATTTCTTCACAGAGTTAAACAATTAATTTTAGGACAGGAAGTAAAAGTTTCTGCTGTTTTCCCCATCATGTGTGTTCCAGGATAGAGGCTACCTTGGTGCTGCCGTTTTCTTTCTTCCAACCTGTTAACTATATTTGCACCTCTGTTGTGCGGGTTCTGTCTTCCACTGCTCCTCTTTATGTAGTGTGTGTTCTTGAGAAAATATTTTACTCTTCTTTTTTTTGGAATGGCCTTGCCTTTTTGCCTTTCCTCCAAGGCCACCGCTTACTTAATTTATGTCTTATATAATTTTACCCATCTTTTGTAATGAAAATTACATTACTGAAAGTTAGCCAACTTCATACCTTCTATTTTCATTAAAGTTATTTTTTTCCCTAATATATCCAGATGCTTTCAAAATAAACCTCAAGAAAATAATGACATAGATACTGAAGAACAGGGATTATCCTAGGAAATTTACTCATATATTCCTAAAGCCCTTTAAATCAACATCATAAAATCATTTTGTAGGAGAGGAAACTTTTTTTCAAAGAGTCCAAATTTTAAGGGATAATTCGGGATCTTTATCTCAGGTTTATTTGATCCCAGCCTCCAGATCTCTTTATTAAGTAAACTTCAGTTCCTTACTCTGAATTATATAACTGAGAGTCACAGACCTTTGTGCAACTGTCCCTTTTCTATCCTAGCAGATGACCTCTGCAGAAGAATTAGACATCTTTGCAAAGCTCTCCAGTTACATCTGTTTGGACACTTTCAGTTGGATGTGAGGGATCAGATCAAAATTCTCCAATACCTGCAGGAATTCTGTGTCTATAAACAGCCACTAAACCTTTGCCACTAAACCTCAGAGTAAACAGAGTAAAACAGAGCGTGGCTGATAGAATTGAAATATAGTATACTACCAAAGAAATAAAAAAAAAAAAAAAACTAGGAGGTAACAGACATAGAAGACCCTAAAAGCAAATATTTAATATATCTGGAATCTGGTATTTTAACAGCAGCTATTGAGGGCCATCAAGGATGCACTGGGTTTTATAGCTAAACAATATCACAGTTGTCTTAGTATCATCTGTTTGCATTACTATCTTTTCCACTGTGTTGTAGGCTCCCGTGTAATCATTCACTTTTGTCTCTTTAGTGTCTAACGTAAAATCTAGTCTATCGTAGCTGACAAATAAATGTTTGAGTGTGTGAAGTGCAGGAGTGAGGAAATCAATGATTAACAGCCTTTCTTTGGGATATAGTTCATCTGCTTAACCTGTCCTAATTTTCAACTTCAGTGCTTTCTACTTGGTGTTCAAACACCAAGTCAAACGTTGTTCCTCCTCCCCTGAGAATCTTCAGATCAAAATTGCGCCAACTTTCCCCTGCCTTTTCTTTACATTCTCCTCTACATTAAAATAACTTCCAGTGTGGGGCCCCTGGGTGGCTCAGTCAGTTAAGCGTCTGACTTCGGCTCAGGTCATGATCTCACGGTCTGTGGGTTCGAGCCCCGCATCGGGCTCTGTGCTGACAGCTCAGAGCCTGGAGACTGTTTCAGATTCTGTGTCTCCCTCTCTCTCTGCCCCTCCCCTGTTCGTGCTCTGTCTCTCTCTGTCTCAAAAATAAATAAACGTTAAAAAAAATTAAAAAAAAATAACTTCCAGTGGAAGCTTTCAAATTTGTCCTTAGAACTCGCTATGACATTTTTATAAACTAGGAGATTCTTTATAACCATATATTTTGACATCGAGTATCATGTCACTGGCATGTGTTCACACAATATTTGATGAAATAGGACGTTTGAATGTCAGGGTGCATCTCTACTAACAAGAGCAAAACTTAAGGACCGGTGTCAGAAGCTGGGAATTCTGGAAGTATTTATGTGGAATCTTTCAAAAAATTGTCACCTTGGGGAAACTTTATTGTCCGGGGGACTTATTTCTCTTCCTCCAACCTTCATATCTAAATGAAGTATAGTTTTCACATGATTAAAAGCGGAGATACTTGAACTTGCAATGAAGTTATTCACTAAAGGAAGAGAACGGTAATTTTCTATTCAGAATTTTGATGGAAAGGAGGCCCAAATATTGTGTATGTAGCTTAAGTTGTTATTTAAGTTAAGCTGATGTTGTATTCTTGATAGGAATTATGCTCCAAAGTAAACAGTGGAACAAAAAATGAGGTGAAGTTTTAGAGTTCCCTTTATACATCTGAAAGAAACCTAGGAAAAAGGGTAACGGTGAATACTTCTAGAAAGATTACCTGGGTGTGTGAAGGCAAAGGGAAGAAAGAACATTGACTTTTCACCTCAGACTCTATTACATATTTACATGTTAGACTCTATCACATAATTAAACACATAAATTGTGTAACACTTTACCACAAATTAGCAATAAACTCAGATATAAGTAAATGTGTCATTGCAAAGGCTGATATTCAATCACCATTTCCTGTATGCCTTGTGTTTTTGCCTGTGCAAATGTCATTAAAGTATCATCTTGTGTTCTTTTAAAAGCTTTATCATTTCACTTTTTCAACGTAGACCTCCAATTTATTTAGAGTTTATTATTGTGTATGGTATGAGGAAAAATTGAGGAAATTTTCTTGTTTTATACTGACACCCAGAATCTGTTGGAGTATTCAGTTATCCAGCATTATTTGCTAAAAATGTCACGCTCTCCTTCCTGCACTACAGTGGTACTGTTGCTATATACCAGGTATATGCATACATGTGAGATTGTGAGAAAAAGAACTTTTTTGTGTTGTACTATGTTTAATTGTCCTCTTTGCCCTTTTGCTTTTTTAAAAAAAATTTATTTAAATTCTAGTTAGTTAACATATAGTGTAGTAATGGTTTCAAGAGTAGAATTTGGTGATTCGTCACTTAAATATAACACCCAGCGCTCATCACATGTGCCCTCCTTAATACCCATCACCTGTCCACCTCCCCTCCAAAAACCCTCACTTTGTTCTCTACAGTTAAGAGACTCTTATGGCTTACCTCCTTTTTTCCCCCTTTCCCCTATGGTTCATCTATATTGTTTCTTAAATTCCACATGAGTGAAATCATTTGGTACTTATCTTTCTATGACTGAATTATGTTGCTTAGCATAATACACTCAAACTCCATCTATCCACCATCCACATTGTTGTTAATAGCATGATTTCATTCATTTTGATGGCTGAGTAATATTTCATTTCTACGTATATACCACTTCTTCTTTATCCATTCATCTATCAGTGGGAATTTTGACTCTTTCCATAATTTGGCTATTGTTGATAAGGCTGGCTACATACACATTTGAAGGGTGCATGTGCCCCTTCAAATCAGTATTTTTTAGATAAATACCTAGTAGTGCAATTGCTGGGTCATAAGGTAATTCTATTTTTAACTTTTTGAGAAACCTCCATACTGTTTTCCAGAATGGCTGCACCGGTTTGCAGTCACACCAACAGTGTAAGAAGGTTCCCCTTTCTCCACATCCTTGCCAACGTCTGTTGATTCCTGTGTTGTAAATTTTAGCCATTCTGACAGGTGTGATGTGGTATCTCATTGTTGTTTTGATTTGCATTTCCTTCATGATGAGTGTATTGAGCACCTTTTCATGTGCCGGTTGACCATTGGTTTGTATTCTTTGGAAAAATATGTGCCCATGTCTTCTGCAAACTTCTTAACTGGATTATTTATTTTTTGGGTGTTGAGTTTACTAAGTTCTTTATAGATTGCCCTTTTGCTTTCATCACTATAGATTTATACTAAGTCTTGGTGTCTCGTAAAGCAAATCCTTTAACTTTAGTGTGTGTGTGTGTGTGTGTGTGTGTGTCCAGAATGTATATAGAAATATATAAATAGTTCATAAAGGTAAATAACTAAAGACAGCAACCAATTTTTAAGATAGACAAAAATCAGTATGGACACTTCACACAAAAAAAGATATCAAAAGGACTAATAAACACATAATTGCAATTTTTCATCAGGCAATGCAATTTAAAGTGTTACACAGCGACTGTGACTAAAATAAAAAAAAAAAAGATAACAACACAAAGTATCTGGGAGCATAGGAAATAACTGTGATTTTGCATACTGCTAGCAGAAGGGTAAATTGGAGTAACCATTATGGAAAATTAATTTCCTGAAATTGCACGCATGTGTAGCCACAACCTAAAAGTTACTAATTTCACTATGCATACATGTGAGTACCAAGAAATATGCATTAAAATTTCAAACAAGCATTAATAGTAATAGCCCAAACTAGGCTGTATATAATAATTAATGGTTGATTGGAAAATAAATCAATATAACAGTACTAAACAGCATTAATGTCCAAAACAGCAGCCACTAACCACAGGTGGGTACTGGGCTAATCTAAGCTAATTAGATTTGACGTATGCTTTAAGTGTAAAACACACAGTGACTCTTCAAGATTTAGTGAAAAAAATAAATGTAAAATGCCCCATTTGTCATTTTTCTATGAGCTACAGGCTAAAATAATAACTTGGATACATCGGAGTAAATAAGATATATTTGTAAATTTAACTTTATTTACTTGTACCTTTTTGATGTGATTACTAGGACATTTTAGAGTACATAGTTTGTGGCTCATATTATTTACTGTTGGACAGAACCGCTCTACAAATATGAAAAAAATAAATAAAACAGAACAAATCTACTACTCCCTAATGACATAGATGACTTTCACAGCATAAGACTGAGCCATAAGATTTTCACAGCGTTGTGAGTAATACATACCTATGCTTTTATTGTGATAAAGTTTAAAACCAACAATACCAATGGTGGTTTCCTTTGCTGGGGGATATGTGAGCACTGAAGTCTTAGGTAAAGCAGTATTTTCTAGAGTGATAGTTATATGGGTGCATTAATTTTATAAAATTTCAATGAGCTAAGATTTATGCATTTTAATTTATGGATGCTGTACTTTAAGAATAATGTTTTCAAAACCATTAATATTGATGTTGACATTGGTATCATTCATATCTTCCTTCCCAAATACACTCTGTTTGCCTGAGATGCTTTCCAGGTCTCTGAAGCAACATAACACTGTTACAGCACTTTTTAAATGCTTTGCCTATATCACTGCTTTTAAATGACACAAAACCCACGTTGCAGATGAAGAGACACAGAGGCTTAGGAAGGTTAAGGGGACCTTCTCAGGACACCACAACTGCTTTGTATTCGAATTGTTTTGAAACAAACCTGATGTACTCAAAAGCTTGGGGTTTTCTCCCTTCCTGGTTCAAACACTTTCTCAGGTCTTCTTAGCAAAATTTTCCTGATGGTCTTTCATTATCTTAGACCCAGAATAGTGCTGATATCAAACTGCAGTGCAATATTAATGATGTATTATTTTGTAATTTCCTGTGTAGCAATCATATGAAAGTCCTTGGCCCAGAAAAAGGTACAGAATATTTCAGATGGGGTCAGTGAAAAAGAGAATTCTTCTGCAGGTAGTTCTATTATGTGAGATGATCTTCTTAATCTAGATGAAGAAAAACAAAAACAGAAAATCCTGCTGGCTCCGCTGACAAATAGAGAATTTTACATTTTCTATGAAAATTGTCTTTATGCAAGCACATTTCTCTGATGTACAAAGTGTATTTTTGTAATAGTTTCTTTTATGACTTACCATATCTAATTTGTCTGATGTCATGCCCTCAATTTGCAGAAACTTAAACAGGTTTCTTCAGTAGAAACTTGGTTATATGTGGATAGTAGCTGCGATACATTATATTTAGCTCTGATATTATTATAGGATTGGAAAAATTGCCCTAAAACGTCCAAGGTAGAAAAGTTGGCAAAACTTTGCAATTTTTAAAGACCAAATACGTGTGTCAGCTGCTGACACTTGCCCCTTATATTTTTGAAATTTGTTACGTTAATTCCCTTGGTACTAATTTTAGCCTGGTGTTATTGATTAATTTTTATTTCTTTAATTTTTATTTTACTCTAACATTATATATCCATACATATATACATACATGAGTATGTGTGGGCTTACATACATATATGCACCCTTTTGTGGAATAACAATAATTTATCCACTTAAGGCTTTTCTCTCTCTGGCATCTCCTGATATTCCCCAACCCAAACATATACATCTTCATTCCCTTGGGGAAAACTTCATCCTGATTTCTGTGATCACTATTTCCTTTCTTTTCTTTTCAATTTCATTGTATATTCCTAAACATTATTGTCTAGTCAATATGTCTAGTAATTGGGAAACGCATGATTTTGCACATAAAATATGTCCAGCTCTTTTTTTTTTTTTTCATGAGAGAGCCCTGTGTAATATTTGTCATATTGTCGAGTGACATCGCACAGGAAGTTCATCCCATTCATGTGCAGTTACTCATGTTAAACAACATTTCTCAATGTTACATCAACATAAATTGAAATTGGAAATAGACTCAGTGTTGAGTCCTGTCTTACACGAGTAATAAATGATAGCCCTATGAAGCTCAACTACGGAGAATTAAGACCCATTTACAGTTCAAGTGGTATACACTTGCATTGCTCTTAAGTTTTGATAGTCTATAATTATGTATAAAATAAGTACTATGTTTATTGTATGATCAATAGCTTATAATAATAACCAAAATAATACTTCAAGCCAAATTAATGTTTTTAATACCTAAAACCTTATTTGGACAGTAATAAAAATAATAAAATTTCACATTGTATACATATCTAGTGGTAAAGAAATATTATAAAACTAGTATCAAAAATGATTATAGCAGAGCCTGGGTGGTTCAGTCAGTTAAGTGTCCAACATTGTTTTTAAAGTTTTCTAATGTCTAATTTTCACAGAGAGAGAGAAGGAGACAAACCACAAGCAGGGAGGGGCAGAGAGAGATGGGGATACAGAATTCAAAGCAGGATTCAGGCTCCAAGCTGTCGGTACAGAGCCTGATGCAGGGATTGAACTCACGAACTGCGAGATCAAGACCCGAGCTTAAGTCAGATGCTTAACCAACTGAACCACCCAGGGTCCCCAAGCTTCTGACTCTTAATTTTGGCTCAGGTCATGATCTCACAGTTCATGAGATCGAGCCCCTGTTCGGCTCTGTACTGATGGTATGGAGCCTGCTTGGGATTCTCTCTCTCTCTTCTCTGTCCCTCCTCTGCTCGCTTTCTCTCTCTCTTTCACTCTCTCAAAAAGAAATAAAACCTAAAAAACATTTATAAGTATGAAATATCTCACATTGTTATGAAATTTGCTGAAAGAAATAGGATGGAAATGTGATTTCCAGAAGAAAGATCAATATAAATAAAATATCCAAGTTTAAGGATTTTTTAATGTAATTTAAAATTGGTTGATGGTATTTTGATATGTCTTGCCATTTTAATTTTTTTACATCAAAGAATGCAATGAACATTTTATTTTCTGAAGTCACTATTTACAATATGCTAAAATGGTACCACTAATTTGCAACTTTTTAAACATAGAGCAGTTAATTTTAGATATCACCTGAAAATATGCAAAAAAGAATATAGTTTTCAAAAAAAATTAAGGAAGGATATGTGAGCATAAAATCTTTAAACATTAATCCTGTGAATCAGATTCTTAAAACATCCTATCTTTAATCTGCTGTGGCTTTTAATATTAAACTTATGTTTTTCAAATTTCAGAAAGTCTTTTCCTTAAGTTTAACTTCTTAAATTGGTTCTAAACTTGGTTTAGAATTAAAGTCAGCTTCTTTGGTCATTTCTAGTCATAAAGGAAAACACCTTTTCTGGACATTTACCTTGGTCTTCTTCTTTCAGTTTCCCCTGTCTTCTCTCTCTCTCTCTCTCTCTTTTTTTTTTTTTTTTTCAATATATGAAGTTTATTGTCAAATTGGTTTCCATACAACACCCAGTGCTCATCCCAAAAGGTGCCCTCCTCAATACCCATCACCCACCCTGCCCTCCCTGCCACCCCCCATCAACCCTCAGTTTGTTCTCAGTTTTTAAGAGTCTCTTATGCTTTGGCTCTCTCCCACTCTAACCTCTTTTTTTTTTTTTTTCCTTCCCCTCCCCCATGGGTTTCTGTTAAGTTTCTCAGGACCCACATAAGAGTGAAAGCATATGGTATCTGTCTTTCTCTGTATGGCTTATTTCACTTAGCATCACACTCTCCAGTTCCATCCATGTTGCTACAAAAGGCCATATTTCATTCTTTCTCATTGCCACGTAGTACTCCATTGTGTATATAAACCACAATTTGTTTATCCATTCATCAGTTGATGGACATTTAGGCTATTTCCATAATTTGGCTATTGTTGAGAGTGCTGCTATAAACATTGGGGTACAAGTGCCCCTATGCATCAGTACTCCTTTTTCCCTTCGGTAAATGCCTAACAGTGCTATTGCTCGGTCATAGGATAGGTCTATTTTTAATTTTTTGAGGAACCTGTCTTCTGAAGTGAGTTGTAATTTTTTTTTTTTTACCTGCTCATAAGTTTGCATCCCTGTGCTTCTCAAGTAATTAAGAGGTCTTGGACAATGGCAAAGCAAGTAAAGATGACAAAAACACCAATGTCACCTACTGGGGGCTGAAGAGGCAAACAGAATCTTGATTTTGTGTTGAAATTCTGGAAAGAGGGTCCGTTACATTTTCCAGCCTCTTCCCACCTTCCCAACTTCCCAACTTCCCAGCCACTATCTCCTAACCAGCCAACCCTGCCAGCGTAAGGGAACATTCTCTCGCAACTGTGCAGACAGGGAAGAACATCATAAAATTGGCCCAGTCTGCTTTCATTTACACCGGGGTCAACAACAGCCATTAGAGTCATTGTCTGTTGAGGGCCCCGAATACCAATAAAATCTTAGGTTTTGTTCCAGGCATCACGTGGTGCACACCAGTACAGTATCATGGGGGCCTAGAGTCCCACATGGCATTATGAAGAAAACATTATGGTACCTGTAACCTATGACGAGATCCCTATGCGACCGATTGTCATCGACATACTAATTGGTACCTGATTGTTATATTACTTCGAATACTGAATTAGTCCTGAGAAGAAATCATGGACAAGTGCTCAAGTATCTGTCAAAATTCTTATGTTCTTTGAAGTCTACCAAAACTTAAAAAAAATATATATGGAATGTTTCTCCATTCTTTTTATGAAAGTACTAAAAAATTATTTCCCAAATTTAAAAAGGTCATATAAAAGTTAGAATTCCAGGCCAATTTAACTATGGTTTGAGATAGAAAATTTCTCGTTGAAGTATACCAAAATTAATTTCAGCAAAGTTCTTAAAGTAAGAATATTGAATTAAAGATCTGCTGTGTAGTAGGAATTATACAAATTAGAGTTTGTTTTCTTTTCTTTTTTTTTCCCCCAGTAACAAGCTTTACTAACAATTATGAGGTTACAAGTAAAGAAGATGCCAAGACAGGACCAGGACGTTCCATTGGCTCTACAACCTGCTCCTTCCCACATCTGACACATAGTATCTGGCCCACAGTAAAAAGGGTCTTTAAAAGGGCTGGTAGGTCCCCTCACCCAGCAGGGATATTTAAGTTATTAAACATCTTTTTTGTTGTTGTTTATACAGGATAGCTATTTACTTATGTGACATACGTCAAGGAGCCATGTCTCACAATTTAAAATATTATAGATCTATTTATTATAGAAAATCCTAAAATGAGGAAATCATTACTCAAAAGCATTGCATAGATAGGAATATTCTTTTTTTATTTTTTATTTTTTTACATTTATTCATTTTTGAAAGACTGAGAAAGAGACAAAGCAGAAGTGGGGGAGGGGCAGAGAGAGGGGGGCAGAGAGAGAGGGAGACACAGAATCCGAAGCAGGCTCCAGCTGACAGCTCAGAGCTGTGCTGATAGCTCAGAGCCCGACGCGGGGCTTGAACTCACAAACCGGGAGATCACCACCCGAGCTGAAGTCAGACGCTTAACTGACTGAGGCAGCCAGATTCCCCCATAAGAATTTTCTTCTAGAAAACTTCATTAGTCTCTTTGTGCAGAGATTTAATTATCATTTTTGTAGGACTATCAGTCTGAGACCCTTGTCTCCTTTTTTTCTTTTCCAAGAGCACCCAGCCCATAGTAACTGGGGGAGAAATAGATAACAACCCAGCAAGTTTAATTCCTTAATTTCCAGTTGACCCTCTGATATCAGCAAATACATCACTGCCCATATTCCCTTTCAATATTTTATTTTCTTCAATATCTTATTCTAAGAATTAACCTACTAATACCCCAGTGGCCATCAAAATATGTGGCATCAAATGGAAGAAGAAAATTCCCTCTACAAAGAATTTGGGAATCATCAGACCCTTTCCCATATCTATATTCTTTTACCAGTTCAATTTTTTTTCTCTATCATCCCAAGTTATTTTGACTATTTCATTAGTCTTAATAAAGAAATTTAATTGAAACAGTGATTTATTGGGTCTCCTGGATGGCTCAGTCGGTTGAGCATCCGACTTTGGCTCAGGTCATGATCTCATGGTTCATGGGTTTGAGCCCCACGTCGGGCTCTCTGCTGAGAGCACAGAGACTGGAGCCTGCTTTGGATTCTGTGTGAACTGGTTCTTATTAGATATATCAGACTATAAATTGGAGCAGAGTCGGCTGCAAATCATTGGAATTTGAAAATTATACATCTAGGGACAAGCAAGAGTAGCACCAGTGGATAGGTCCAGATAGTCCAGAAAGCCAAATAATATAAAAATCAGGGATAATGAGTTTGAGTTAGAGACATGCAGACGGTTATATGAGTGTGGATACAAAGGGTGGGAATCTTTGTCTTGCATGCTAATGTTTACCAGAAAACATGAAGTAATTAGTAAGCAAATTGATGTTAGTAAGTCTTGATCAATAGTTACACCACTGCTGCCATGATGGATACACAAATGAGGAATTCATACTTTCATAAGTTAAGTTACACACAGAACCAGAGCATACATTCTTACTTGTTAAGGTCAATCTGGCTACTTAGAGCTTGAATATCCAATAATTTCCAATAATAAGGAACAAGTCTGAGTTCCTGATACAGCACTATGAGTCTAATTTCCAGGACATTGATTGACTATTTGGTGACAAGTTGACTACATTGGTCCTCTTTTATCCTAGAAAGAACAATGGTTTATTTTTCCAACAATAGACATACTCTTCAAGTTTGGATTAGCTTTTCTTTCTGCAGGTTTCAGGCAGCACCATTATGTCAGGACTTATGATTTATTGAATCCATATATCACAATAGAACCTTTAACCAGGAAAGCAACTTTATAGTGTGACACACTATGGAAGTAGATTCACAACCGCAGGCTTTAGTCACCGTTCTATTAAAATCACACTCCCCAGAGACTGACAGCCTGATAGAAAGAGTTGAATTGACAAGACGAAAACCCAGTTGATTCGGAGGACCTTCTTTATCTTGCTTAGGAGGGAATCAGAGTGTGTAGGTGACTGTGATAGAAGGCATCTGCCCCACATGTGAGGAAGCAATCTGATCAGACATATAGTAAACTCCTCTCAATTTCTGTCTTAGCATATGCTTAGCATGCTTATCTTAGCATCCTTTTCCAATTTATGAGTGAGCTGTGCAGTATGTTGTGTTACCTTCTTCTTGATTGTCTTTCTGCAACACAAAAAGTATGATCAGTATTTGTACCCTCATAATCATCTGATATCTTAAGGTAGTGGGAACAGTTTCAATCAACTGCCGGTAACAAGGTAGCAAGTTGTCTTTCATATGGGCTTCAACGGGCAGCTGCTTCTGGGGGTTTCAGATCCAAAACTCAAGAGACCTTCACTGAGTCACCAAATTGCCTTTCTGCCACAGAATCAGGTTTGCATATCTCATTTACAGGTACTTTTAATATTATCTGAGCAGCAGAATCATGATGGGTCTAAGAGAATGGTCTGCAGCACTATAAATCTTGTTTCCACTCAGAAACCCACTTAAATTCAGAGTTTGTTCTGACATTAAAAACTCAACCATTTGTGTTAATAGAATAATACATTGTCTTGTACATACTAAAACATTAAAAATTAAGCTAAAGTGTTCTTTGACCGACACCCATCTTCCCTCTGACATCTTGTTTCACAATATTTAAAGCTTCAGCCTGAAGATAAAAATGAATTTAAAAATAACAGTCACAACAAACACACATACAAAAACCAAAAAGCTTAGATATGAGGTACTTTATTCTAGAACCTATATTTTGGTTACCTGGCTTCTATTCTGAATTTATTTTGTCCTTATGTATATTAAGATGTGTATTTGCCTAGAAACATGGGAACTATTATTGAAAAATCAAAGTGAAGAAATGGTGTATTCCTCCTAAGAGGTTTAGTACATATTCTAAAAATTATCCCTTATTAGCTAAATACTCTTCAGTATTTTTTCCTGGTGAATGTTACGGGGTATTTTGAAATATGTGTTCAAAATTCTAATACACAAAGTATTAAAACAACAATTCCTACCTATAAATTGTATAAAGGAAAATACTGTGGATCAAATCTCAGGAAAATTGCTCTGACAAATGTGTACGTACACAAAAATCTAAAACACCTTGAATGACTGGATAAACCTTCTGACTGCTATAAGTCTCAAACTTTTTTTTAATTCCATATTAATTTAGTCAAATGAGTTTGATAGATGACCTTTCCCCCTTACAGACTCTTTCCTAGAACAGACCTTGTTACCCGTAACCTAACCAACCTATGAATAGAAATAAACTCCATATAAGCTGATATACTCAGCGTATTCATTTTAAACAAATTTACCTGGAAAATTAATAAATAGTAAATGTGAAGTACAACAAGTAGAAAAAAATCCATACTACCATAACAAGAATGCATTTCATAGTATCTGCTTGAAAGAGAGAAAAAAACGGAACAAGAAAAACATTTTCTAGAGAGAAAACTTAGTAGCATTTTCTACCTGTAAGCATGAACTCAAAT
Source organism: Panthera uncia (assembly GCF_023721935.1). Lineage (NCBI taxonomy): Eukaryota > Metazoa > Chordata > Mammalia > Carnivora > Felidae > Panthera > Panthera uncia. The sequence continues at coordinate 20,130,040 of NC_064810.1, forward strand.
GAAATACTGTTTTTCATCACTATCTTAAATGAAGTTGCATCAAACAAAAACAGTATTAAAAAGTTCTTGTCATAAAAGACTTATTTAAGAACAAACAGAAAACTTATTATAAGTGAAAATATTTATCTATACAAATTCTAACTTGTCCCCATTTAATTTTTTTCAAAAGCTTGCATTGCTAAATCTGCCTTTATGAAGAGTTAACATGATATGTTCTTGGGAACATCTTGTAGAAGAAGGAATATGTGAATATTCTAATGGAAGTATGTAAAACATTGAGAAAACACGTCATCTGCCTATCAGTGATTTCCACATACACCAAAAGAGCTCATATAAAAGTGTAATTTACCTGCTGTCCATCTATCATTGTATTTTTCATCAACACTTCCATAGAAGTAGAGACGTTTGATTGCGTTCCATGGTGTTTTAGAAATAAATGAGAGTATCAGTGTAATAAAGGATGGAAATGAACTTGTGTTCCTGGTTTATTGTGCATAAAACTGGCATCACATGGTCATTAATAAAATGATAGGCAAATGTGGATGTTCTTTGTTAAATAGACCTCTTCAGGTGTAATGGCTAACTATACTGAAAAAAAAAGTGTAATACATTTTCTTCTTCAGACTTATCTGAAGATTATTTTTATTTTGGTAGTTATTGGCTATTAATTATTAAATCTACTTTATAGGGGTTTACTGGGTTTATTAAAAAAAGCATACTGTCCTATTAATATTGGTGAAAGTAATGTTGGTCTTTAATATCTCTTTATTATACTTAGAAGTGTTGAAAATAATTTTAGCCTGTTATAGGTGATGTGAATGTTAATCTGGAAAAGTGTATATCGATGTGACTGCACAGAAAATAAAACATTTTTAATGGTAATGCTGATGAAATTTACATATAAATGTACTAATTGTGCATTACTTTCTACTGCTTTTTTTTTCCTTCCTGATGTATTTTATATACTTTTCCAAATATAAGTTTCTACTTACTTGTTCATGTTGCTGTTTACATAATGGAACATCTGATTTTTGAAAACTTATTAAATATTGTAACTCTCAATAGAGAATAATGTGTTGGGTCACCTTCTTCAGTTATTCATGTATATGGGTGGAAAAATACCATATTGGTCTTCTTATCCAGAAACATAATATTCCAAGTTATGTCCAAGAAAAAAAGTCTCTAGATTAATTGTCAATAGGTCAGAATCAGATTCTTATTTGTTTGTTTGTTAGTTTGTTTACTTATAAGTTTATTTATTTGGAGACAGAGAGAATGGTTGCACAAGCAGGGAAGGGGCGGAGAGAGAGAATCCTAAGCAGGCTCCTTGCTCTGAGGTAAACCAGAGGTGGGGCTCAGTCTCACTATCTTGAGATCATGACCTGCGCCAAAATCAAGAGTCAGACACTTAACCAACTAAGTCACCCAGCACCCCCCAATTTATTTACATTTTCTTAAAATTATTATATGTTTATAAAGATCAAATACAGTAAACATTTATGTAGTGCTTACTACGTTTTTAGGCTTTCTTCTAAGTTCTCTTAATATGTATACTCCTTTACCATATCCAGTAATACTCTATTAGTTTCCTAGAGTTAACATAACAAAGAACTTCAAATTAAGTGGCTTAAAAAAACAGAAATGTTTCTGTTCTGGAGGTTAGAAGTTTGCCATCAAGGGTTTAGCAAGGCCATGCTCTCCCTGAGATTCTGGGTAGAATCCTTTCTCTCCTTTTCCAAGCTGGAGGCAACAGTCTTCTATCCTTCGCATTTTATGTCTCCAGATGCATCATTCCAACCTCTGCCTTTCTGATCTTGGAGCATTTTTCCTGTATGTCTTTTTCACATGGTATTTTCCTCTTCTTTTTAAAATTTTTTAAAAATGTTTGTTTATTTTTGAGAGAAAGAGAGACAGAGTGTGAGTGGGAGAGGGGCAGAGAGAGGAGACACAGAATCAGAAGCAGGCTCCAGGCTCTGAGCTGTCAGCACCGAGCCTGACGCGGGGATCGAACTCACAAACCGTGAGATCATGACCTGAGCTGAAGCTGGATGCTTAACAGACTGAGCCACCCAGGCGCCCTGGTATTTTCCTCTTCTTAAGAAGATACAAGACATATTGGATTAGAGTCCATTCTAATTATTTTATCTTAAATTGATTACATATACAAAGACCCTATTTCCAAATAAGTTCGCACTCATAGGTACTGAGATGTAGAACATCAACAAATCTTTTGGAGGCCACAACTCAATCCATAACACCTTAGGTGTTAGATATTGGTTTATCTTCTCTCAAAATAAAAAGAAATGGGCCCACCAACAGAATAATAACTTGGTCTAAATAACACCACTAATAAGTGGAAAATTAAGATTAGAATGAGGGTAATCTGGTTTGTCAACCCATGCTTTAACTGTCACACGATATTTCCTCTTATTACATAAAATAAAGTCAGTGTCTTATAAAGTGTTTGACAACTAGTAAGTATTCAGCAAATGTTAGATTTTAGTCTCCTATTTATCGTAATTTATTTATTTTCTCTTGTTCTATCTCATAGTATTCTAAGCTTTTTGATCTTCTTTCTTTATGAAGTAAAGAATAGAGGTAGGTACAAATAACCTCTAATAGAGCACTTTAATGTGTATGTTATACTCAGTGTTAATAGTAGGTGTATCATTGGTAGCAGCCAACATTTTGTTATATACATTCATAATCTATGACATCTCAATTGAGATTTTGATAATTTATCTTATTCCTCTAGCTATTTTTCTGGATTCTTTCCTGGATAAAGTTCCTTTATGAGAAAATTCAATTTTATACTGAGCCTTCATGTGGTGATCAATTATCTCTTGACAAAATAGCGGTACATTTTTGATTGATCATTAGGTTATATGTTTTGCTATATTTTATACACAGGCATACATCATCTGGTCATCAAAAAAGGGCCTGAGAAAAATTTCAGAAGTAAAAACTGCAAATTTGAATGGAGGTTTAAAAAATTCTGTATGGTCACCCTAGAGAATAAACAATGTGACTATGGCATAATTGCAATATGTTTCTGTATTTGGTATTGTTGTTATTTTCTTATAGATCTTATGTCTGGGAAGAGAATGAACATATGTAGTAAGGTATTTAGAGTTGATCAAATTGTTCTGGTTTTTGTCCTGGCTCCTAAAAGGTAACCTCTAAACACATGGAGTTTCCTGAGTAACAAGAGTGTCTTGATTATTAATGGTGGCTCCCAAAACAATAGCTGGTAGTTTACGCTAACAATGACTTGGGGTGGATCAGAACACCCAGGAGTCTTAGGATAGAGTCTGGCCATGCCTATAAAACCAACCATGTTTTTGGAGAGTGGAGGCTTTGCTTTACACAAAATCTATCATTGGATTGAGTGCAACCACCTGAGGGACTAATTAATCAAATATGCTTATTAATGAAATCCCAGTAAAAACTCGACAAAAAAAATTTTGTTTTGAGTGAGCTCCCTGGTTGGCAATATTCTTTCCATATTGTCATACATCACGGTCAAGATTAGGCAATGCTATCTGTGACTACCCCAGGAAAGGCCAAGTAGAAGCTCCATATTTGGGCCCCTCCCAGATTTTGCCCTATGTATCTGTTCCTTTAACTAGGTCTAATTAGTATCTTTTTTCTTTAATAAATGTGACAGCGAGGACATTGGATTTCAGTGAGCTTTGTGAGTTTTTCCTGTGAATTTCTTTTTTTTTTTTAATTTTTTTTTCAACGTTTTTTATTTATTTTTGGGACAGAGAGAGACAGAGCATGAACAGGGGAGGGTCAGAGAGAGAGGGAGACACAGAATCGGAAACAGGCTCCAGGCTCCGAGCCATCAGCCCAGAGCCTGACGCGGGGCTCGAACTCACTGACCGCGAGATCGTGACCTGGCTGAAGTCGGACGCTTAACCGACTGCGCCACCCAGGCACCCCATGAATTTCTAAACCTTGATAGGGAAAATTCTGAATGTGCCATTAGTATCAAAACTCGGGAAAAACTTGGTCGTCTGGAGACTGTGCCCTTGCCTTGTAATTTGTCTAGTTCCAGGTAACAGATCACATGACAAATTCAATGCGCTGCCGTAAATGGTTCCTAGAATTGTATATAGGAGTAAAATGGCGATCCCTAAGGCTGGAAGTCAACACCAGTATGCAAATTTCCTGAAATAGCTGCAACTTGTGTACCAAATAGAGTGTATTTCACAAGGCTTTAGGGTCCTCTTAAATAATAGATCTGTTAAGCTAATAAAACATTAACACAACAAATAATCTAACAGATTTCTGGTGTGTTGTGCTAAATTTGCAATCACAGGGCTTGGAGTTTTCTAAAATGTAATGACTTGAAACCTTATCAGGGATAGCTAAATTTTAAATTTCTTATTAAATCAGACAAAATATGACTATTTGTGGAAATGATTTTTGTTTTGAGGTGAACATTTGAGCCCAGAGTTTAACTGTTCGCATCTCATTTGAAGAGACTGGTCATTTCTATAACATATTTATAAACTTGCAAGTTTGGGTGTTTGAGTATGAAATCTATTTTTTATTAAATAAAAGGTTTTGATCTCACAGACTTTAACCCATTGGTTTCATTTGTTAGATATAGTTATAAAATTGCAAACAGTTACGTATTTTCTACGTTGATATGAGGATTTTTAAAAAATGTGTTAATGTTTATGTTTGAGAGAGAGACAGACGGAGTGCAAGCAGGGGAGGGGGAGAGAAAGGGGAAGACACAGGATCTGAAGCAGGCTCCAGGCTCTGAGCTGTCAGCACAGAGCCCGATGTGGGGCTTGAACCGAGTTGTGAGATCACTACCTGAGCTGAAGTTGGACGCTTAACTGACTGAACCACCCAGGAGCCCCAGGATTTGTTTTTTTTACAGATTCAAATCATGTTAATTTTGGGTAATGCATTTTGGCAATTAAAAGCTTTTGTGTACTTCTGTGACAACGCCCAAATGGTAGAGAAAAGCAATTTTGTACACTCTATTTTTGTGTTCTGTTTCCCAAGATAACTGTGTTTGAAAGATAATATTTTCAGCAAATGTTAGCCTTAGAATTTTCTTAAAACTACAACATGCAAATGAGTATGCACGTGCCGTTATAGGAAAATAAGGACTATACTTAATTTGCAACAGTATCTTGAATTAACTTGTAACCAACTCTTTTTATAACCTGATTATCATTACCTGTGAAAAAAACTTACAAATGCCCCATTATGTCTTTCAGGAGATCTGAGGAAGAATCATATTAAGAACGAGTGAGTCTTTAGTGTATTTGACTTACTTCATAATGAGAACTGGCATGGATATATTTGCTGGATTTACACTGTTTTAAAATTCCTGTCAGAATGTGGCTCTTCTTCCTATGCTTTGTTTAGCAGAATCGAGGAGGTGTTAAATCATAATTATCCTTGGTTTCTATTTTTATGTTCTCTAATTTGGGAAGTTTTATTGGATTCACTTCTTTTCTCTTTAATGCTGTCTTTTTTTCTATGACATGATCAAAAGTTGTTGAATCTTGGGAAATTCTGGTTACACATGGTAGGTTAAAAGCATGTGCAAGCCTCCCTTAATCATTATGCTCAAAAACAAGGAGAATGAAAGAAATCTATAAAAGCAAAAGATCAACAAGTCTAGGATGAGAGAAAAGGAGATAACAGATGTGAACATCTTTTTTTTTTAATGATAGGAAAGTGGATGCATGATTTGTCCAATAAAAGCATTAAAGTTGCTCTGTATTATTTTCTTTGACCTCAAAGTTGCCTGAAGAGGGTTAGTTACTTAAATTAGCAACTCTAATTTAAAAAAGTTATAGGAATAAGAGTCTCTTACGGTTTGCCTCCCTCTCTGTTTTTATCTTATTTTTCCTTCTTTTCCTTTCCCTTTTATCTTATTTTTCCTTCCCTTTCCTTCCTTTTCCATGTTTATCAGTTAAGTTTCTCAAACTATGCTAACCAATTTGAGGATAAAAAAAATTAGTAAGTAAATAAAACATTAAACTAAAAAAAAAAAAAACAATTATAAAACTAACAAACCAGGATGGATGAGCATTTTGCTGAAGTTGTTATGTTCCAAACAAAGCATCCATAGTTGTTTGATGATTTTTTTAAGCTTAATAACTTGTAATTAATAACCCAAGGATGTACTTGCACTAGAAAATGACAACTAGCCATATAAACCTAGGGGAGATACACGGACACATGATTAAAATATACATAAAAGTTGAAGAGATTTAATAATTGATGGTTTCCCTGAGCTAAGTTGGTCCATACCACTCAGGTTTGTCTCTCATTTTTCATGTACACCAAAGTTCATGAGAATAGTTTCAAAGAATAATTTCAGTACTTCAGAAGATGCACCCAGAAGTCATGAGTTCTTGATTGTGTTGTGTTCCTTCTACTGTATTTTCCTACAAATTGACTAAATGTGCAATCAAATGAAGCTTATCATGTCCCTTGGGTTTTACTACTAATTTGAACATAAAACCACTGCTGCTCGTTGAGTAGAATGTATTACGTAACTGGTAACTCACCAGAGAAAGATACAACATTAGATATGATTTGTTACAAAACGATGGAGAAGCTCAGGGCTGGTGTAATAGGACATGTGGAAGGGAAATATGGGGGTTTGAGAGGTGGAACTAACAATAAAAAGATAGTAAAAATTTATATACAGAGACATTTAATCCCAGAAGTCCTTTTTTTGCCTCATACAGCAAGGCCACTTCTTCCTTTACGCTCTTTCCTGCATATTCAGATTAGAAGCCACTATACAAAAGAAATTGAACCAGTGAGTACCGGCACAGGGAAACCCCAGGCAACCTAAAAGACAAAGATACAACTAAGGACTTAAGACAAAACATTCCATTGAAAACCAGTGTACTAAACAGGCAAATCCCCCAGGCACTTATGTCCATGTGCTACAGAGCCCATCCAGCCAGGGTTTGTGTCCCCTATCCCCATCTGTGTCATACCTAGAAGAAAATCAGAATTTTAAAAAGAAAGAAAAAACAGTCCCACAAATACCATATGCATCATGCTGGCACTTGAGAATTCATGAATGAAGCACATTTGACCAAGATGATCGTCCATTACAGTCCACTGTCAGTCCACTGACAATTTTTGCCCTCGCTCATAGAGTTTACAGTGAGTTCATTCTGTGACATGAATGGACAACTTAGGTTCCCCAGATACTTGACTGTAATTAAAACATGAAAGGGAAACCAAAGCAACATGGAGATATGCTTTCAAAATTGAAAGAAAAAAAAAAGGCAAATAATGTAGTTACAGTTGCAATGCAAGAAAAACATCAAAGCAAGTCAACAATGGTAATTAATAAAATGATAATTTTCAGCCTCAAAATCAAAACAGAGCCTAAGAACCACACCAGAAAAAAAGAATAAAAATAGCTTTGGCATTAGAAATAAGAAAAAGTAAAGTTGCTGAAATCCATAGGAAATAAGAACCAAAATATAAAAAGGTTAATAAAAGAAATAAGCTAAAATATTAAATGATTATTTCAGGAGACTCATTCATAGATTATTCACAGTTCCAGGAAGAGAAAAAAAAATAAGGTAGGGAAAATCATCAAAGAGAATAGAATAAGAACATATTCCTAAATTAAAGGACATGGTTTACAGATTGCAATGGCTAAAGAGATTACCAGCATGATCAATATACTCCTCCCCTAACCATTGTTAAGAGCCTAAATGTCCATCAACTGATGAATGGATAAAGAAATTGTGGTTTATATACACAATGGAATACTACGTGGCAATGAGAAAAAATGAAATATGGCCTTTTGTAGCAACATGGATGGAACTGGAGAGTGTGATGCTAAGTGAAATAAGCCATACAGAGAAAGACAGATACCATATGGTTTCACTCTTATGTGGATCCTGAGAAACATAACAGAAACCCATGGGGGAGGGGAAGGAAAAAAAAAAAAAAAAAAAAAAAAA
>NC_064810.1:20138415-20144252 GCF_023721935.1 Panthera uncia
TATTAAAAAATAAAAAATAAAAAAAAATTAAAAAAAAATTAAAAAAAAAATAAAATAAAATAAAAAAAAATATTTCAAAATACACACAAAGTGTAGCTGTGAAAAATTATGAAATACTAGGATAAGGAAGAAATCCTAAATTCTTCAAGGGACAATAAAAACTAAACAAAACAATGCTAACAACTAAAACATCACACAAAAGAATGATAAAAAGCAAACGCATGTGCCTTCTAAAAGGTAAAGTCAAGAGCTTAAATACAATAGACCAACACACTCAGATTCCTGTGGGAAGTGATTTCTAGCCTGAAGGTCTGCATGGAGCCACACTGGGAATCAAAAGTCAGGGAGATGAAGGGCATTTCAAGATATGCAAGGAATTGAAAGCCAACCTCTCCCATACTCTTGCTCAAAAAACTAGTAAAGCTTCTGCATCGTCAAAATGAAGGAACACAGTGGAAGGTGGGATCTAGAAGGAGATGGGGAATCCAGACTGAGAGAAGACGGAAAGAAAGCCTCCCAGCAGGCTGGGAGAGCAATTATTCCAAATTGGATCATCAGGGAGTCAGCAGGACTTTCGATGATTAAGAATTAGAAGTGGTAAGTTACCTGATGCATTTCAGCGTGTAGAAAACAGTACTGAGAGGTGTTTAAGAACTCTACATATGATAATTACAGAAATTTAAGCAACTTTTGAGAAGTAGCAATTATCAGCTTCAGGAAAGAAGATATAAAAGAATAGAAACATTTATAAACACGTTTCTTTTAAATATTCACAAATGCATTCTGTGGTCTGTGTTTTCACAGAAGAATCCTAGAACTACATTTTCTAGAATTTTCTCTCATATACTCGTATAAAGAAAATGTAGAGGGCTTAATCTCATGGCACCATTGAAGGGTACCAGCTTTCTAGTGAGATACTAGGAAATCACTAGTCCTACTACTGTAGATCGAAGTAATCAGATGGAAAGTTTCCAGAGGTGCTTGCAAATTGTAGTAGCTTTAAGAATAGCCTTTGAAGAGTACTTACTTCCATTTTTCAGGATAAATACTCTGGGACCACTTTCCAAACTGTTGATCCCCAGGTTAATAATTATGCAAGCTTCACAATTTTGCAAGCGTCTGATTCCCTGTATCAAAATATGCCTTTGGAGTACAGAGAGTGGATTCCATTTTCTTGACAAGATATTTATAAGTATAAGAAGAATCTGCTCTAAAAATTAACCTCCCTGGGCAGCAGGGAGGAAGGGGTGGGTATAGATTAGAGGATTGTTGACTGTTTTTAAATAACTATTGAATTATTTTACTTACTGAACTGTGTGCATGTATGACTTATCAATATTGACTGTGAAAGGATGGCTGAGCTTTGACATGGGTAAAACTTTGGGGTTGGGGACAACTGGTTACAGTTATAGATATGACTGTAATAGGAGGGGGGTCAAGCTCATTGTTTCAGGATTATATAATAGTTGCCTACTGGGAAAAGCTGTGTACAATGTCGAGAGTTTTCACTGAAAGGTCTGCATGTCCTTTGAGAGCTGTAAACTAAAGTTTATACTCAAGCTTCCCTGTGAGGGTCAAGTCCAAATACTTCTCTGAAAAAAAAGATTATGTTTGTGTAGTTTCCATTATTTTTCTTAGCACAATGTTCTTACTATGTGATTTGTTTAGAAAGAAATATTTCTTGTAAAAGCACACCCATAATATTTCCCCTCAAGATGGTAGGCATTAGCAGACTTCTGTTTTTCACTGAAATTGATGGGAAAATTCTACTCCGGCTTCTCGGGAATTAAAAACAAAGAAGACTCAACAACTTATGACTGAAGTCTCAGCTGTACAAATAGGGGAAGACAAGCCCTTAGAACTTACGGGGTTATTTGCATGCAGCTTATGTTGTAATTCTTAGCAATACATTTGACTCTTTGCGCTCTCTGATGGTAGTAAATTTGATTCCAGCTGACAGCAAAAGTAATTGCTTTGAACATTAGAACAGGGATTGTTGAAAAAGTTTAACAAGGTTTTCTTACCTCACTTCTGCAGTCTCTGCATTTCTTTCTACATAAATAAAAAGGAAAAGGCAGAAACAACACGGGTAGTTGAAAAATGAGGTATTAGTATGGGCTATATTGCTCTTTTATAGAAGGATAAATGCTGTCATTATTTCCTCTTCGTTTGCATTATGGAAAAAAACATAAGCTTATTTATTTTGAGAGAGACAGAGACACCACAGGCGGGGAGAGGAGCAGAGAAAGAGGGGCAGAGAAAGAGGGAGAGAGAGAGAATCCCAAGCAGACTTTGAGCTGGGCTCAAACCCACAAAACTGTGAGATCATGACCTGAGCCAAAAGCAAAAGTGCGAGACTTAACCGACTGAGTCGCCCAGGCACACCTGATTATGAAAAATTTGAGCACATTTTATAAGGGGTATATAGATCATCCTGCACTCACTAATCCTGGGCATTTTGAAAAACTGTTCTGAGTATTAAATCATGCAAAAATCCACAACAACAATACCAAAAACAAAAACCACCACCACGACCACCACCACCACCAACAACAAACACCCAAACCAGAAAACACCAGTGAATTATTTCCAGCACAAGCATTATTCCTTTCTTTGCACCTTTGCTGCTTGCCTTCCACTTGTAACATTGGCCATATTTTGGTCTGTAGAGTCAATCTTGATTTAGTTGAGATGACCTTTATGAGTCTGGGATCAATATGCAGAGACATAGTATTTAATCATCTCCTTTGCATCTGTGACTTCGTAGTTTCTGGATTATTAACAGGGACTTACTGCACCTGTTCCTCCTGGATTACTCCTACAGCTCCAGGATTCGAGTCACATCCCATCCTCCAGGAAACAGTTCTGGCTCATCCTTCAAACTATGTTAGGTGCTCTTCTAAGATCTCTTACCTTGTCTCCTCACTCATGCTACAGAATTGATGTCATACTTGTTTACTCCTCTGAATACTAATCTGTGAAATATTTAAAGGCAAGGACCATTGTATTCGTCTTTGTATTCCCAATACCTAGGCAAGGGTTAGCTCATTATAGGAACTTAAGAATGTCTGTGGGAAAAAAAAAAAAAAAGAATACACAGTTGGTGAAATTGTCTGCAGATTCATAATGGGACATGGGGAGTGGCGAATGCCTTCCAGAGTGTAAAGGTACTGCTTACCTCGTGTTTCCCTAGCCCCATGGCTGGAAAAGAAAGAATGGGAAGGCCTAAAAAGAGACTGATCAAAACTCGCCATGTTATATTCCTTCTCCTTAGAGGCGTTTTAATTTGAGTTTGAAATATATTTCTACACACTTTATTTCGGCTCCCAGGTAATGTTTTTCCATCTTTGAAAAAAGTAAGCTGAACCTTTGGAATTTGTTGGATTTTTATATTTTGCCTAGTTCTCAGAGAAGTTCATTGATAGATTTTCTTTGAGCCTTCCTCTCACAGCATTAAAGTCAAACCCCACTAGTCAATTCAGAACTGAGGGCAAATAAGAAAAGGGAGTGTATTCAACGCTCTAATGAATGAGTTTTCAAATGCCAAAGAAAATGGGTCTATTAGAAATAACTTTCCATGAAGAACACTGCCAGTGCAGAGCCCAATGTGGGGCCTTGAGATCATGACCTGAGCCAAAACCAAGAGTTGGATGCTTAACTGACTGAGTCACCCAGATGCCCAAAGAGTAATTTTTAAAAATAAGCTAGTCCAGTGCTTACACCTTTAAGTCCTTTCTATTGTTCTTCACTGTGTTAATCTCACAAAGTTCTGCCTTATTTCCAAATTACATACCAAATTATTAACAAATTACATACATACTGGTATTTTATGGACTTCGTTCTCTGACGAAATTTTCTGCTACCAGTCCAATCTAGCTGAGTTTCTCTGAATATATATATCAACAAAGACTATTAATTTGTTTTCCTAAAGGCCAAGAAACTATCTTGAATTAATGCAACAATGATTTACGTGTTGTAAGCAATCCATAAAATATTTGTTGACTGAACAGATAATTTATAATTTGTATAAATGAATTATACTGCTCAGACCCACCCAGTATTCCAAACGTCATCTGAAAAAATAGAGTACATAAAGGGTTTTTGATTCCTTTCGTGCAGATATTATATTTCTTCTTTTTCTTTTATTATTATTTTTTAAATTTTCATCCCACTTTAGTTAACATATAGTGTTATATTAGTTTTAGGTGCACAAATTAACTCAACAATTCTATATATTTCTCAATGCTTATCAAGATAAGTATGCTCTCAATCCTCTTTATATATTTCGCTGACCCCCCACCCACCTTTCCTCTGTTGAACCATTATATTGTACACCGGAAACTAATATAACACTGTATTAACTAACTGAAATTATTTTTTTAAAGTAAAAATAAAATAGGTCTTTCAGTCCCTTTTTCTATGTTCATTTGTTTCTTAAATTCCACATGAGTGAAATTATATAGTATTTGACTTTTTATTGATATCATATTTCTATTAACAATGCCTACAATATTCCATTAAATTAATCTGACAAGAGTCACATTGTCGGTTTCCCTTGTGTATACTATTGATTGAATCTTAAACTTCTATTTCTGTTCTTATTCTTTTCTGACATATGTTATTGATAAAAATGTATCTTGTAATATTTATACTTGTACAGTTGTATGTTTGGGGATCAAAGTTCAGGAACTACTTATGGCTATAAAATGGCTTGAGGCTATTAAAACCCTTTGGATCTTAACTCTATCTCTTACTGTATTCACTATCCCTTCAGCCTTATGCTTGCCATGGATTGAGTAACGTGTCCTTTACATCTTCCTTGTGATTATTGATGAACACATTGAACTGGACAGGTCCAAGGAGAGAACCCTCTGTCATAGCATGGAAGACCTAGCTAGCTGACATCTTCCTCTGTGACAGAATAATAAATTAGACAGTTCAGTCCCATGTGTCCGACCTGCTTTCATCTAGTCGCTGTTCAGATAAATGAAGGAACACTGCATAATCTGGAGAGATGGCTCAGGATCCTGACTATGCCCGAGAGCATTTCTAGACAGGGTCAATGCCATGCAATGACTATGCATGAGACAAGCAATCTACATATACTCACAATCGTGAAGCCAGTCTGACTGATGACGTCTTGTCTCATCCTCCACAACTCTCAGAAATGAATTTTACCGGGAGTCTTTCCTAGTCACTTCCTACCCAAAGGATTTTGTTAGCTGTCCCACCTAGGTTCTTACTTAAGACACTCTCCTTCCAGTATGAGGTCTCAAAATTTATTTTAATATATTTATTGCATTGTCTACATTTCTTCCTTCAATATGAGATCCCTGAGAAATGGCACTTTATTTATTTTGTCCATCAATTGTATATGTAGTTGCGAGAACTGTGACTGTCTGTATCTAACACAGGTAAGGTGATATCACAGATTCGTTCACACCATGCTCAAATCAGTAAAATAGTGTGGCTTCTTTATTTCTTATGTCTGCCCCGGTTTCCCTTAAGAGTTACTATTCCACTGGCTCACGGGAGACGTAAGCCTGCATTTGAAGAATTTCTCAATTATTTTTTTATATTTCTAAATTATTTAATTTCTATATGTTTTAACTTACATCCCAGTTAGTTAGCATGTAGCAGGACTAGATTCCTGTGATTCATCCCTTATGTACACCACCCAGTTTTTATCTCAACAGGTGTCTTCCTTAATACTCCTTACCCACTTAGTCCATCCCCCCTCCCACAACTCCTCCTTCAGTTTCCTCCCTATATTTAAGAGTTTCTCATGTTTTGTCCCCTTCCCTGTTTTTATATTATTTGTGCTTCCCTTCCCTTAC